>NC_043003.1:10500071-10515071 GCF_006345805.1 Octopus sinensis
ATGCTTACTGCGAAGAGACTTTTTGAACACCCTATATATCGTTTACTTTTTTAATATATACATTTATGTATGTATATACCAGCTTGCTCATTTTGGAACATCTTACGTTTTCATAGTCGTAACATTGGTTAATATAACGGAATGGTTCAAGGACAAATATGCTTTATGAGTAACTGAATATTTTAAAACTCTGTATGTCTCTATATTCCCATGCCAATGTTTTAGAATACGTGTGCATATATACGTATGAAAATACATACATACCTACATAAATATATATATATATATATATATATATATTAATAAATATAAGGGTAGCAAAAAAAATTCTAGAAAAAATTCTCCGCTAGCAGCGGTCTAGTGGGAAAGAAAAGATAGTCAAAGACTATATAATATACATTCAAAAATACAAGGAATGGCCCTACTAGGCCATTCGACTCACTAGAAAGAGCAGCCAAACTCAAACCGCTAAATAGTTGTAATTCTGAAATTGAAAGAGAAATAAAAACATTTACCCGTTTCATCTCTGGACTATGCATAGTTTCGACAAACTTTTGTAAACAAATTAATTAAATTAAATTAAATTTATATATATATATATATATATATGTGTGTGTGTGTGTGTGTGTATACGCTTATTTACATACATATATTTATTATATTTATAAACAACGTAGAGAAATAAAAAGAAAGCACATTCTCAGCTTAAACTAAAACCGGAACTTTATGGAATAGAAAATAGAGCCCCTAACCAACTCCCTAAATAAGAACATCATCTGTAATTATAAAAAAAAATAGTTTGGCATACATATCTAAAATAATATATATATACTGCAGGAAATATATAGAAAATTGTTCAGAAAGTGAAATTAGACAATAGATTTTATTGTATGCAAAGACGATAAGGCTTCCGACAGTATATGCAAATTAATCTAATCGATTAGTGTACGTAGTGGATTGGAGGCAAATAGCGTTGGATTTCAGGAAGATTCAGAATCGGCTTAATTAATATGCTTATCTTAAATTGTATTAATTGTAAGATTATGGGGTTAAGCTATTTCCAGCAACAGAAGAATAATGCTATTATTATTACCATCAGTTAGTTTTGGAGCTTCACCCATTTTGATAATATCGAATTATTCTTTATATCTAAAAGCCTATGGGTGTTGAGAGCTCTAGAATTTTCTAATTTATATAAGAGTGCAACTGACATGCGTGAGTAGATGCTTCGGGACTATAAGAAAATACAAATCAGCGACAAAGACGCCATCATTTCTTTTAAAAAAAATGTCAGAGTTCACAGATTCGTTCGTTATCTTTTATTTTTTATCTTTTACATATTTCAGTCTTTAGACTGCGGCCATGCTGGGGCAACGCTTTGAAGAATTTATAGTCGGATGTATCGAACCCAGTACATTTGTTTTGAGCTTGGTACTTTTTCTATCGATATATTTTGCCGAACTGTTAAGTTACGGTGATATAAACACACCAACACCGGTTGTCAAGCGGTGGAGGTGAGGGACAAACACAGATACACATACGTACATACATACATACATATACATATATATATACATACATATATAATATATTATATATATATATATATATATATATATTATAAAAATCCGTTCTGTGTGTGTGTGTCTTCTGGGATCTCGGGCATCCTTCATCCGATTGCACTCAAATTTCATATGTAGATATCGACGGTATCAGGGCGTGTATAAGTCTTGAAAAAAATAACAAAAATCGATTCCAGGTGAGAATGCGATCAATAAAGCCGTGGGAACGTGCATTTGACAACTCACCACCGTCCATTGGACGGGGGACATTTTGCTCGCATATATATATATATACGACGGGCTTCTTTCAGTTTTCGTCTACCAAATCGACTCACAAAGCTTTGGTCAGTCGGATATTATGGTAAAAGGCACTTGCCCAAAGTGCCATGCAGTGGGACTGAAGCCGAAACTTTGTGATTGGGAAGCAAGCTTCTTACAACACAGTCACGCCCGCGCCAATCTGTGATCTCGACGATTTGGATGGTAAGAGGTTTGCTTTCCAGCCACATGGTTCTGGGTTCAGTCCCACTGCGTGGCACCTAGGGCAAGTGTCTTCTACTATAGTCTCAGGCCGATCAAAGCCTTATGAGTGGATTTGGTAGATGGAAAATGGAAGAATATATGCGTGCGTGTCTTTGTGTCTGGGTTTGTTCACCAACACCGCTTGTGTTTACGTACCCATAACCGAGCGGCTCGGCAAGAGAGATCGATAGAATAAGTACTGGGCTTAAACAATGTACTGGGGTCGATTAATTCAAGTATGGTCGCAATCTAATGACTGAAACAAGCGAAAGATAAAATATGTGTATTCTAGATGTACTTGAAGATACATCTATTACAATAGATACAGGCACAAAGATGGTATATCGGTTATATCCCAGTATCTACGGGTATGCATTGTATACTCTTATCCTCCTCCTCATCATCATCGTGGACAATAGTGTCTCAAATACGAAGACTAATAGGACTGGTTACTCGGTTTCCATGGTGTATAAGCGACCGTGGTCACAATATTTCCCTTGAACGGGTTCGTCATTTATAGATGTGTATACTGGAGCTTTGGAAAATGAATAGTTTTGCTCAAGATCACCACGCACCGCCCGGTCCGAGAGTCGAAAGCACGATCTTGCGATCGCGAATGCCTGAATGCAACGCCCTAACCACTAGGCCATGCACATTCACTATTGTATAATTTTGGAGATGTTAATACGAATTAATGTTTATCGCTCATTCAACATTATTGTTACTGCCATTTTAACCCCTTGGGAGGACGCCGCCTCCAGCAGGTTATTCAATGCACGGAACAGTCTTGATGAAGGGGCTGATAAACATTATTTCTCAGCATAGTTACTATTTTCATCTCTTATAGGGATTTTCTGTGTTAATAAGGTTTTCTCTAATTAGAGAAAGCTAATTAACGTCTTCTATAGCTTCAGCCTAAAATTAACTACCAAAACGAAATTATGTGTAGCAAATCCCTTGCTCTAAACAGAACGCTAAATACGTACAAGTCATATAGAAAGCTTCATGAAAACTTCACATATTAACGAGAATCCTACTTGCTACCCATGGTTTTCAAAGACTTTACTGTTAATATCTATAGAAAATCTCTAACCTCTCACTGAATGGATGGAAGCACTCCGTCGGTTACGACGACGAGGGTTCCGGTTGATCCGAATCAACGGAACAGCCTGCTCGTGAAATTAACGTGTAAGTGGCTGAGCACTCCACAGACACGTGTACCCTTAACGTAGTTCTCGGGGATATTCAGCGTGACACAGAGAGAGTGACAAGGCCGGCCCTTTGAAATACAGGTACAACAGAAACAGGAAGAAAGAGTGAGAGAAAGTTGTGGTGAAAGAGTACAGCAGGGATCACCACCATCCCTGCCGGAGCTTCGTGGAGCTTTTAGGTGTTTTCGCTCAATAAACTCACAACGCCCGGTCTGGGAATCGAAACCGCGATCCTACGACCGCGAGTCCGATGCCCTAACCACTGGGCCATTGCGCCTCCACTTCTCACTGAATAAAGCAAACGTAAACAGCGCGACGTAACTTCAAGTACAATAAAACAGTTGAAGCTTGTGTTTTCAAGGTTGAGAACGCTTATACCCTTCAATTTCCAGACCATCCTATATCAATAATAGACACCATTGTATTAACTGGTTCACACAGATCTTGAGTCTAGTATTGAAAAACATTCCTGGCTTTAATAAATAAACATTTCCCAAATAAGCATTAATGCAGAAAAATATTCAATAGAAATAACTTTAAGCCGAGTTTCAGTGGTATAGCATTATAAAAAGGTAAGCAATGTTGAAGTGTTTATCTACAAAGCAGAACTCAGTTCCATTATACCAAACCATTGTGTGTAAATATTGTTTGTAGGGAGGAATGTAAATTCTGGCAAACTCGCTTCGAGCATATTTCTTTCTTCAGAAATATAGAATAGAGAAAAACAATAAATCAATCCAATTGCATTTGATAAAACTGAAATAATATGCTACTGCATTCGGCATTAAGCACAAGGTCTTCGAGAGAAGGAAACCATATGGAAACAGTACAAAACGCTGTGGTATACGTATAGCTGTAAAAAGCGTCATGCTCAAGAGAATCAATAAATCCTCAGACTATTTTGATATTAGATCAGAGAACTTGGTCAAATGTCACCACTTCGATGAATATCTACTGAATTACGAGATTATACCACCGATTGAGCGAACGGATTAATACTTATTTACAGGGAGGAATCCCACGGTTATTTTTTCATCCTCAGTTTAACCCAAAAGGAGACGCTCCAAAGTCGAGAGGCGTTAAATCCAACCAATAACTCACTCATTGAAACTTGCATAACTTTAAAGGTTACTATACTTTAACAGATAGCTGTTTGTTAACAGCCCCTACAAAATTAGTCATAATTCATGTTCTTACTTTTTATCATTTTTATGGAAACGAACCAACGGAAAACCCCAAAATCTGCGGCAGTTTCCTACATTGCAAAAGGTTTCTTAACTAAAAAAGAAATCAAATGATCAATGCTAAAATTATAAAGGACATTTAAGTTTAACCCAACTTAGATAGACGAACGATTTACTACATTCATATTCGCATTCGTCCTCTGATTGCGGCTTATTCACAAATTCAACCCTACAGCTGTATTTACTGTAAGAAACACAATAAATTGATATATGTAACAACTATAACAAAATACATATTCAAGTTCAATTGGATTTCAATCGGTGTGTGTATGCGTATTGGTCCAGCCCATAAATAATGCGGGTTTTTTTCGGTTGTATGAACTAAAAGTCGGAGGGGAACAGGATAAACTACCTGCATCAACTTGCTATAAGAGCAGGTAGTAATTTTACCTTATCCTTATTCTTAGTGTAAGTTTTGAAGAGTGCAGTTCGATTTTAACAGTTATTTTTTCAAAGCTATAATGGAAGTGACAAAGGAGCATAATCGGCATATTTTGCTTTATGAGTTTAATAAAGGCAACAACGCAAAGGAAAGTGTGAGGAATATTAATGCAGTATATGGGAATCAGACAATAAGCGTAAGCCAGTGTCAATGGTGGTTCCAGAAATTCCGAGCCGGAGACTACAGCCTAGAAGATGAGCCTCGTTCTGGAAGATCTGTAGGGCTCGACGAGGACGTCCTACAAACCCTGGTGGAACAAAATCCCATCTTAACTATTGAGAAACTAGCAGAGAAGCTTGGATTTGGTCTTTCAATCATTCATCGACACCTGCGTGCCGTCCGAAAATTGGGTGAATGGGTTCCTCACATACTTTCCGAGTCTAATTGCGTGCAGAGAGTGAATGTGTGCTCTTCTTTCCTTGTTTGGACCGAATAGTGACTGGTGATGAGAAATGGAGTCTATAAAAATATCAAGCGCCGTAGACAGTGGATAGGGAAAAGAGAAACTTCGGCACCCCGAGCTAAAGAAAGTCTTCATCCTTGTAAGGTGTTGTTATCAGTTTGGTGGGATATGAAAGGTTTAATCTACTTTGAACTTTTAAACCCAAACCAAACGATAACAAAGGCTTAAGTTAGCGCTAGAAGAAAAATGACCATCTTTGGTTTGAAGATGAATGATCTTCCATCAGGATAACGCCCGGCTACATACAGCAAGGATGACGTTCCAAAGGCTGGAGATGTTTGAATGGGAAACGATACCTCACCCCCTATATTCGCTGAACATTGCCCCATTTGATTATCATTTATTCCACAGTCTTCAATAGTAATTCTGTAGATAAGGTCACAACAGTACAGGAGGAATATTTTTCGTCACAGGCAAGTGAATTTAGGAAGAGGGGCCTTCGAAGTCTACCAAATAAATGGAAGAGCATTGTAGAAATTGAAAGAGAGAATATTCTAGATTATTTATGGCATTGTTTATGGTATAACCCAGTGTATATATATATATATATATATATGCGGTTTAAGTAATTGAGATTCAAGTGAATTCTAATGAATTCACATGAATATGGTCCTTAACTAGGATGCACCGGAAATCTATATGGTGTTAACCATACGACAAGTGGGGTGATTACAAATAGGAAAAAAGCAACAAGAATGGATTAAAATCTCAGTACAATTATTTCGTACGAGGACATCTTTAATAAGCTACAAAAAATGCAATAAATACAGATGGCTCGTACTCGTCAGCCGAAAAAACATCAGAGAATTCCAAAACATCAAAAGGGGTAGATACAAAAGAGGGTGTAAGATTAACTGCATTGAAGAAAGTTCGATTCCTGGAGATCCGATGAAAGGTCTTAAACTTACAGAATTTGTGCATGTCTACATATAGCTCATATTGAATTGCTAATCAAGTTATGTGAAGAAATTTCGGATACAGTCATGCAAAATTTCTGAAAATCCGAGTAAGAAGCAAAGTGACTGTCATATCGTGTAGAGGAAAATCTGAGTAAGAAGCAAAATGACTGTCATATCGTGTAGAGGAACAGATTGTTATTGAAATTTACAAGAATCGCAGATAAGTTCGATTCTTGGAGATCCGATAAAAAGTCTTGAACTTACAGAATATGTGCATGTCCTTATAGTTCATAATCCAGTTATGTGAAGAAATTTTGGGTACAATCATGCGAAAATATCAGGGAATCCGAATGAGAAGCAAAATGACAGTCTTATTCTGTAGAGGGGCAGATTGTTATTGAAATTTACAAGAATCACAGAGGGAGGAGGAAGGAAGTAGAATTTAATCAGTTACTGCTATTAATGCTATCAAAGAGAAGGGAACGGGAAGCTAAGGGGATGGACACAAGTTGATACTATAAGAAAATTTAAGCTTGTTTGGTGCAAAATTCGAACTGAGGTCAACAATTTATTTCTTTATTTATAAATGTTACTATTAATAAATAAATAAAGAAAGAAAGAAAGAAATTGACAGTCACTTTGCTTCTTACTCGGATTTTCAGAAATTTCGCATGACTGTATCCGAAATTTCTTCACATAACTTGATTAGCAATTCAATATGAGCTATATGTAGACATGCACAAATTCTGTAAGTTTAAGACCTTTCATCGGATCTCCAGGAATCGAACTTTATATCGTCTATTTGTCCGGATGTTTTGTTGTCCTCTATTGCGTTTTTGTTCCATTTATGTGCGTGTGTGTGTGTGTATATGTGTGTGTGTATATATATATATATATACACACACACACGCATGATGATTCAAAAGTCTCCATACATAGGAAAACTTTATTTTTTTTTATAAGAGACAGTTTATAAGATCCCCTGATCTGACCCCTCTTGATTTCTATCTTTGGGGGCATCTGAAAGGCATGGTGTATCGCGGAAAGATAAAAGACATAAATCATATGAAGGAAAGCATCACCGACTCCTTTGCACACGTATCACCAGATGTGATATCACGAGTTCACAATGAGTTGGATAAACGTATTGCAATGTGGATTCAAAACAATGGTAACCATACAGAAAGCCTGTTAAATGAATATATAAAAACTGTTCTTATAAACTGTTTCGTATAAAAAGATAAATTGTTCGTACGTATGGTGAATTTTGAATCACCCTGTATATATATATATATATATATATATATATATATATAAACAAGAAAGGGTAGTAATATTATTTACTACCAGGTGCCCAGCACAAAAGACGAATTAGTCATAAGACAAAAATATTATTCATATAGAAAAATATTATTCATGTAGTTATACAATTAAGGGCTCCTAAATAAAGATGCCGAGTGCTGGGAACCCAAAAAGGGGATGAATTTATCGAGAGTGAAAATCAAAAACGTTTACCGATAACTTAACAACTCGTACCGCGGTTTCTGCTTCTTTCTAGCAAAACACAGAAATGTTGCTAAGGCCAGCTTCATCAGCGAGTCGCCTGAATTTAATCGAGGTCTGCAGCGATGTGGGACTATATGTTACACCCGACTACTAGCAGATCTTAACATTTCAAGTCTCTGCGCAGACGCAAAATTTACACGGGCATGCCGGGAAGAATTTTACGAATAAATTCATCATGTAGTATGCGAATATAAACAAGAAGGGTAGTAATATTATTTCCTACCAGGTGCCCAGCACAAAAGACGAATTAGTCATAAGACAAAAATATTATTCATATAGAAAAATATTATTCATGTAGTTATACAATTAAGGGCTCCTAAATAAAGATGCCGAGTGCTGGGAACACAAAAAGGGGATGAATTTATCGAGAGTGAAAATCAAAAACGTTTACCGATAACTTTAACAACTCGTACCGCGGTTTCTGCTTCTTTCTAGCAAAACACAGAATATGTTTGCTAAGGCCAGCTTCATCAGCGAGTCGCCTGAATTAATCGAGGTCTGCAGCGATGTGGGACTATATGTTACACCGACTACTACAGATCTTAACATTTCAAGTCTCTGCGCAGACGCAAAATTTACACGGGCAATGCCGGGAAGAATTTTACGAATAAATTCATCATGTAGTATGCGAATATAAACAAAAGGTGAGTAATATTATTTACTACCAGGTGCCCAGCACAAAAGACGAATAGTCATAAGACAAAAATATTATTCATATAGAAAAATATAATTCATGTAGTTATACAATTAAGGCTCCTAAATAACGATGCCGAGTGCTGGGAACACAAAAAGGGGATGAATTTATCGAGAGTGAAAATCAAAAACGTTTACCGATAACTTTAACAACTCGTACCGCGGTTTCTGCTTCTTTCTAAGCAAACACAGAATATGTTTGCTAATGGCCAGCTTCATCAGATGAAGCTGGCCTTAGCAAACATATTCTGTGTTTTGCTAGAAGAAGAAGCAGAAACCGCGGTACGAGTTGTTAAAGTTATCGGTAACGTTTTTGATTTTCACTCTCGATAAATTCATCCCCTTTTTGTGTTCCCAGCACTCGGCATCTTTATTTAGGAGCCCTTAATTGTATATATATATATATATGCGCAGGAGTGGCTGGGTGGTAAGTAGCTTGCTAACCAACCACATGGTTCCGGGTTCAGTCCCACTGCGTGGCATCTTGGGTGAGTGTCTTCTGCTATAGCCCCGGGCCGACCAATGCCTTGTGAGTGGATTTGGTAGACGGAAACTGAAAGAAGCCTGTGTTCGGCAAAAGAGACTGATAGAATAAGTACTGGGCTTACAAAGAATAAGTCCCGGGGTCGATTTGCTCGACTAAAGGCGCTGCCCCAGCATGGCCGCAGTCAAATGACTGAAACAAGTAAAAGAGAAAAGATATATATATATATATATATGATTATAAAAGGAAGATACGATATAAACAGTTTAACCATACATGCCACATTGCTACCATTATGATAATATATAAGAATCCGATGAATAGTAGTGCTGTTCTATGTGGTTGATTTACAAACTTTGTTTGTAGAACGAAACGAGGGTCCCAGCTCGGAACGAGGGTCCCAGCTCGAAACGAAGCGTCCCAGCTCGAAACGAGGGTCCCAGCTCGAAACGAGGGTCCCAGCTCGGAACGAGGGTCCCAGCACGAAAAGTTAGGCTGCCTTTTTTCGGCATGATAAAATTAATTTACTCCACGCTGCAAACAACTTTTATTACCAACTAGCAGTATCGCCCGGCGTTGCTCGGGTTTGTAAGGGAAATAACTATATAAGCATTTTTAGAGAGTTATAGTAAAAAAAATAGCAAAAAATGCATTAAAAATGGAAAAAAAATGATGGTAAATTTTTTTTTAAATTGTTGACTCATCGTAGACATTTTTAGAGAGTTACTTCCCTTTTTTTAATAGCGAAAAAATGCATTAAAATGGAAAAAAATGATGGTAAATTTTTTTTTAAATTGTTGACTCATCGTAGACATTTTTAGAGAGTTACTTCCCTTTTTTTAATAGCGAAAAAATGCATTAAAATGGAAAAAAATGATGGTAAATTTTTTCTTAAATCGTAGACTCATCGTAGACGCGCGCTAATACCCAGAATGGCTCGATATGAATCACGACTATAAGATACCCGCTTTTGGTTAAACTGCACCGCAAAATGTGGGAGTAGTTAGGAATCTAAATCGTAGGAGACAGACACACAACCTCTCTTTTATATATAAAGATATTTCATAAATATTTTTTATCGAACACTAAAAATCTCAATGCAAACTTCACAGGGATATTATTGAAGAGTAATTGATACATTTAATCCTGTAAAAACAAAACCTCCCTGGCCAACCACTTCCGCCAAACTCCACCACGCCAATTGTTTTAAATATTGATTCTAAGACGAATATTAGAATTGTTTGGAAGAAAGAGAAAACGAGGAGTATCCATGTGAATTTTTTCTTATGATTGTTTTGTATTTGTTTTACGTTCTCTTTGATTTTGTTATCTATTTGTTTTGTATTTGGTTTCGTGTGTAAAAATATATGAATGCACGTGTGTGTGTGTGTGTGTGTGTGTGTGTGTGTGTGTGTGCGTGTGTGTGTGTGTGTGTGTGTGTGTGTGCTCGTATATGATGGGTTTTTCAATGTTTCATCTTTTCATCTACATGTTTAATTATTTTACCTTTTTAATGTGTATATATATATGTGTCGGGGTGGGACGGTGTATACGTCTGTACTCTTGTGTATGTATATATATATATATGTATGTATATGTATGTATGTATATGTATGTATGTATGTATGTAATGTATGTATGTATATGTATATAGTTGTATGTATATGTATGTAGTATATATATGTATGTATGTATATATAGTATGTATGTTATATATGTATGTATGTAATATGTATGTAGTATTTATATATATGTATAGTATGTATGTATGTATATATATGTATATATATGTATGTATGTATTATATGTATGTATGTATATATATGTATGTATGTATATATATGTATGTATGTATATATATGTATATATATGTATGTATGTATATATATGTATATATATGTATGTATGTATATATATGTATGTATGTATATATATGTATGTATGTATATATATATGTATATGTATATATATATGTGTGTATAGATATATATATAATGTATATATATATGTGTGTGTATAGATATGTATAGATATATATAATGTATATGTATATATATATGTATGTATATATTATGTTTGTGTATATATATATATATGTATGTATGTATGTATGTATGTATGTAAGTACGTATGTATACACGCTTATACCTATGTATACACGCTTGTATGTATGTACGTACGTACGTATGTATGTACGTAAGTATGTATACACGCTTGTATGTATGTATGCATGTACGTACGTATGTGCGTATGTATGTATGTATGTATGTATGTGCGTGTGTATGTGCGTATGTATGTGCGTGTATGTGCGTATGTATGTATGTGTGTATGTGTGTATGTATGTATGTGCGTGTGTATGTGCGTATGTATGTGCGTGTGTATGTGCGTATGTATGTGCGTATGTATGTGCGTATGTATGTGCGTACGTATGTATGTATGTATGTATGTATGTGCGTAAGTATGTATACACGCTTGTATGTATGTAGAGTTTAATTGATTCGCATTGGTCTCATATTTTGGAATTTTTTTCTCATTTTCGTGTTTTGTCCTTTTTCTTTTTTTTTTTTGTTTTTGTTCGTTGTGATGTTCTATTATCATCAATTCTTTTTTCTTCTTTCTCTACTTTTTCTTCTCTCTCTTATTTTTCTCTTCTTTTTCTTCTCTCTCTCTCTCTTCTTTTCCTCTTCTTTCTCTTTTTCTTCTCTCTTCTCTTTCTCTTTTTTCTTTTTCCTTCTCTCCTTTTTCTTCTCTCCTTTTCCTCTTCCTCTTTCTTTTCTTTTCTTCTCTCTCTCTTCTCTTTCTTTTCTTCTTCTACCCCTTCTTTTTCTTCTCTCTTTTCCTCTTCTTCTCTCTCTTCTTTTCCTCTTCTCTTCCTTCTTTTCTTTTTCTTCTCTCTCTTTTCTCTTTCTTTTCTTTCTTCTTCTACTCCTTTTTCTTCTCTCTCTCTCTCTTCTTTTCCTCTTCTTTCTCTTTTTCTTCTCTCTTCTCTTTCTCTTTTTTTTTTTCCTTCTCTCCTTTTTCTCTCTCCTTTTCCTCTTCCTCTTTCTTTTCTTTTTTCTCTCTCTCTTCTCTTCTTTTTCTTTCGTCTTCTTCTACCCTCCCTTTTTCTTCTCTCTCTTCCTCTCTTCTTCTCTCTCTTCTTCCTCTTCTCTTTTCTCTTCCTTCTTTTCTTTTTCTTCTCTCTCTTTCTCTTTCTTTTCTTCTTCTTCTACTCCTTTTTCTTCTCTCTCTCTCTCTTCTTTTCCTCTTCTTTTCATGATTTTAATTATAGTTTATATATACATATATATTCATTTTGCTATGGTTTTCATTGTTTTCTTTATCTCTTATGCTAGAATCTACTTTTAAGCGTCATACAGTGTAACATCGCACGCATAGAGTGATACTTATGCACAAAGACATACACTCACACTCACACTCACACACACTCACACGCACGAACGCGCACACACACACAAAAGCACATAGGTACATTCATACGTGCCCGCATATAGGAGTTTGTGTGTGTATATAAAGTCTATGGATATATGTTTATTTATGTCTGTGTGTGTGTGGTGTATAAAGGAGAGTGATGATGATGATGGGTGAGTAAGAGGAGGAAGAGGGGGGAGGGGGAGGGAGAGGAAGAGAAGGACGAGGGGGAGGAGGAGGGGAAGAAGGGGAGAGAGATGAGGAGGGGAGGAGGAGAGGAAGAGAAGAAGAAAAAGAGGAAGAGGAAGAAGATAAAGAAGAAGATGATGAAGAAGAAGAATGAGGAGTAGGAGAAGAAGAAGAAGAAGAAGAAGTAGAAGACCAGTAACATTGTTGGGATCAGTTGTGAGAAAAGTGGAAGAGTAGAATCGTAGATTGGGCAAAATGTTGATAGTATGTTCTTTTCTACTCTAGGCACAAGGTCCGAAATTTGAAGGGAGGGGGCTAGTTGATTAGATCGACCCCAGTACGTAACTGGTACTTAGTTTAACGACCTCGAAAGGATAAAAGACAAAATCGATCTCGGCGGAATCTGAACTCAGGCGAAATACCTATTTCTTTACTATTCACAAGGGGCTAAACATAGAGGGGACAAACAAGGACAGACAAAGAGAGTAAGTCGATTACATGGACCCCAGTGCGTAACTGGTACTTAATTTATCGACCCTGAAAGGATGAAAGACAAAGTCGACCTCGGCGGAATTTGAACTCAGAACGTAACGGCAGACGTTACATCTTTTTTAAATGTGTGCAGTGAACCATAATGAAATTCTACCCCTCCATAACCCCATCACTTCTTTCAAACTCTTAAAAGTAGAAGTTTTATTACGAAGTGGTTGTGACATTAATGTTATTATGCATTTTAAGAACAAGTTGCAAATTTGCGATAATTCTTTGGGAGTGAACTGAAGTGAAACTAGTGGCCAAGTTTTGTTTGAGTTATATATAGAATCTTACGATAAGGTTGAAGTTTCGGGATGAAAATGTTTGTCAATTTAAAGATATACCTCGGAAGGGAATCTGCTCTGCGGAGTTCGATCTCCGCCATGATAATGGATTTTCATTTTGAAAAGTACAAATGATCAAATAATGAATGTGGTATATTGATCTAATTAAAAAGTCAGATTTAAAACTTACAATAAATATGAATCTAAGTATAGTCAGTGTTTTTTTTTAGATAACTTTAAAGTA
Organism: Octopus sinensis; assembly: GCF_006345805.1. Classification (NCBI taxonomy): domain Eukaryota; kingdom Metazoa; phylum Mollusca; class Cephalopoda; order Octopoda; family Octopodidae; genus Octopus; species Octopus sinensis. Next base: position 10,513,820 of record NC_043003.1, read on the forward strand.
CTGATAAACACGGCCGTTATAATACACGTAACGAGAAATCATAATACGTAAGTATAATTCCAAGTATAACCAAACAATGCTGCAAAAAATATTAGTAATCTCACCCCATTGTTGAGAAGTCTTTTAATCACGTTGTTCTTTACGATATAGTTACTTTGAAATGAAGGTGATTTCAAAGGTAGCATATTTTGTTATTTTGTTTGGTATCAAATTTTGGCACAAGGCCAGCAATTTCGGGTGAGGAATAATTCAATTACATCGTCTCCAGTACTTGACGGGCACTTATTTCATGGACGACGAGAGGACGAAAGGTAAAGTCAACCCCGGAAGCATTTGAATTCAGGTGATAAAGTCAGAAGAAATGCCGCTAAGAATTTTGTCCGGCGAGTAACGATTCTGCCAGCTTACCTATTTCTTTACTACCTATAAGGGGGTAAATACAGAAAGGACAAACAAGGACAGACAAACGGATTAAGTCGATTACATCGACCCCAGTGCGTAACTGGTACTTATTTAATCGACCCCGAAAGGATGAAAGGCAAAGTCGACCTCGGCGGAATTTGAACTCAGAACGTAGCGGCAGACGAAATACCTATTTCTTTACTACCTACAAGGGGCTAAATACAGAGGGGACAAACAAGGACAGACAAACGGATTAAATCGATTACATCGACCCCAGTGCGTAACTGGTACTTAATTTATCGACACCGAAAGGATGAAAGGCAAAGTCGACCTCGGCAGAATTTGAACTCAGAACGTAACGGCAGACGAAATACTCGCCCGGTGTGCTAACGTTTCTGCCAGCTCGCCGCCTTAAAGGTGTATATATTACATACAGGCCATTGCTAATATTCATAAGCGAAACAATGGGATTATATGGTACAATCTTCCCTATTCTTTAAATGTTCATTCAATGATACCTGAAAATTCCTTAACACTACAACAAGTATTCTTAAACACTTTTCTCAAACGCTTTGCTGCTTTCATAGTCAAAATGAAGAGAAGAAAGGTTTTGAATATAGACACATAAAACTCTTCTGAAACTATTTTCTCACCTTCCAACGGTAAAATAAACATTTTCCAGCGAAATTTTTCAGTGGCCAATCAAATTTCGGTTTACTATTAACTTTTCATAATTCGATGATAAATCATATTCGATATTTGTCGTATGAACTATCGTACTGTTACATGTCATCAATCATCTCAAGAATTGCTACCACGACATTCATAACTATAAGGTGAGACAATTCGG
>NC_043003.1:10524845-10534845 GCF_006345805.1 Octopus sinensis
TCCCTTCTTCCCTCTTCTTTCTTCTTCCCTCTTCCCCTTCTCTCTTTCTCTCTGCTCCGTCACTCCTCTTCTCTCCCCCTCCCCCACCTTCTCCTCTCCCTCTCATCTCCTCTCTCCCCCCTCCTCCCCTCCTCTCTCTTCTCTCCTCCTCTCACTCTCCCCACAACCCCCACTCTACCCCAACCCCCAGCTGAACCCACACCCCTCATGGGCTTTCCCCAGTCTCGCCCCACACCTCCCCACAACATCACACCACACTACACTACACCATACGACATTACAATCACATCATACATACATACACACGTCCAGACCACCAGCCCTCTTCACACGCACATACATACCTCTTATACACAACACGCAACCTTCATGTTGGGGCGAGGTCACTTGACCTGTATCTCCCCCTACTATCCCTCTAGCGTCTAACGTCTGACGTCTGATCTCTGACTTCTGCCTGAAATCAGAACGCCATGTTGGACCGTTAGCTCCTACACGCATTTTTTTCTCTCCTTGTTTTATTTTCTGTGTATCTTTCTGTCGAAGAGCGTAGGCTCGAAACGTAAAAGACTTGTTTTATTTCTATTCCTGAGCGCCATACTAATACAATTGTTTGTTTGTACTCCACCTGCCTTCGTCTTTTGTTTATTTTCGTATACCTTCCCGTTTTTTTTCTATTAACCTTTTTCCTCGTAATTCCTTAATTTTGAATTCAAATTTGAAATCTCACTCCATATTGAAAAAAATGATTATCTCCCTTTGATGGCTGCAATCACTCCGGTACTCATGTGTATTTAGAAAATGTATATTTGAGAAACATATATTTACTTTTTGCTCTGATACCGTTTCAGTATAACTCTATCGCTGCTATTTGTGTAACATATAAAATTTTGTTATTCATTTTGTTACAAATTAATAAAAATATACTGCAAGGAAATGATATTGGAAACATAAAGGAAAACTTAAACAGCTTATATATTGAACCTTCCCGTTATTTATATTCTTTCATAATTGAATAATTTTTTTTTTCCTTTTATTACAAACGTCAACATATCAAACGATTAAGAGTGAGAAATCTCAGAGATATAACGTAGGCTCTTGGTTTTGCTTATCTTTCAATGACTTCACTCTTTCGCAACGTAACACCAATATTCAAAATTCGCCCATTCAATCACTGGAAATGTTTACGTTTGTATCAAACAAAACAAAAAAAAGAACAAACGAAAGAAAATAATCAATAAGGATATAATTTAAAGAACGGAAGTATTCGATGAATGAACTATTTCAATTTTTGCTTATGCCTTTGATATCGAATTCCTACAATACACTTTTATCATTTTTTTATAAGTAAATATGCTCACCATATCTTGCTCATCTTTGTTATTGACTTAAAGGGTAAATATTTTGTTTGTTAAATAAACTTGCTTTTAAACTTGTAAATAAATGACTTTTAAAACCGTTTTTTCTTATCTTTTTTCTCTTTCTCTCAAATAATTCAAACTTCGACGTTCGGAGAATTTTGTCTTTTAAACGTTCGATAATCTGATATTTAAATCATTTGAAATTTGACCTCTTTGCGTTCAGTGTTATGATCAACACCATCCTCGGAACACACACCTACATGATGCACAAACATTCACACACACACAACACACACATACACACACACATACTCATATGTACACCTATACACACTCGTCCTCAACCAGTATACACATTCATACACGTTTTCATAAGCACATTCAGTCTAGCAAAGATTCACACACATTCTCAAACATACATACCTATACTCAAGCACAAGTATTATACACACACTCATGTGTATACACTCCCAGACAACCACACCCATACATACGCATACACACTTTTCATACATCCATGCACAAGTATCCATATTTAAACAGAAGCACGCGCATACAATATCTTTCAAAATACACACACATACACAAGATATCCGCATACACTTTCAACATACACACACATGTATATACACTCACACACACAGTTTCAACAAACGCACGTACACACACACACACACACACACACACACACATATATATATATATATATATATATGAAAGAGAGAGAGAGAGAGAGAGAGAGAGAGAGAGAGAGAGACAGACAGACAGACAGACAGACAGACACACACACACACACACACACACATGGCATATACACACACTGACATATACACATACTACATTATTATGCATTGTTCAAACATTTTTCTTTGTTTTTGTTTTTTTCATCTTTTGAAAGTTCTGAAAATAATTATTGTTTCGCTTCATTCTAATTATGTTTTGTTTATTGGAAGTTTTATCAAAGACTAATACTGATGTGATGATGACTGTTTGTAGTTGTTGTGGTTGCTGTTGTAGTTGTAATTGATACTGCTGTTGTCTTCTTGTTGTTCTTCTTCCAATCAGGACTCACGCCATTAGCCACAAATAATAATCTCTAATTCGAGCCTACTCTAAGCTACTAAGAATGCGCGTGGCAACTTGAAGATCCACCCCACCACACCCGATAGACTGGCGGTTGCACGGGCGCGAAAGCTACATTGTTATCCTCATTCGGTAAACGGTGGCTTTTAACGGGTGGAGAGCTGAACCATCCTGGGGTACAGAGGATTCGCAATCTAGACTAGGGTCTGAAAGTTTACCACACCATAGTGGGTTACACCAGGGTTCCTCTGCTTTGTGGCAGAAGTAGGAAGAAAGAGTGAGAGAAAGTTGTGGTGAAAGAGTACAACGGGGTTGACCACCCCCACCCCCGCCGGAGCCTCATGAACTTAGGGTTTTTTTGCTGAATAAACACTCACAATGCCTGATCTGGAAATCAAAACCGCGTTCTTACGACCGCGAGTCCGCTGTCCTAACCACTCGGCCATTGCACCTCCATTGCTGCTGTGGTTGTTGAAAACATTGTGAGAGAGTTGAGAAAAACGCTTTACGGTTTTTATTCTGTGTTCAAATCCCATAGAAGTCGACTCTACTATTCATACCTTCGGGGTCAATAAAATGAAATACTAATCAAGGGATCGATGTAACGACTAATAACCTCCCTTCAAAATTATGGCCCTTACACCTAAACTGAATTCAAATTTTGGTACAAGGCCAGCAATTTGAGGGAAGCGGTAAGTCGATTACATCGATCCCAGAGTTCGACTGGGACTTATTTTATCGACCCCGAAAGGTTGAAAAGCAAAGTCGACCTGAGTGGAATTTGAACTCAGAACGAAAAGTGGGACGAAATGCAACTAATTATTTCGTCCGGCGTGCTAACGATGTTGCCACTTTGCTGCTTTAGTCTTACACCTAAATTGAGACAATTATCATAATTAATTAATTTATTATGTTGTTTCCTTAATATTTGTTTTATATGTTCTGTATGATTTTTATCGTATAGTTTTAATTGATTTATTTGTTTTTATTTGTCTTATCTGTTTTATTTTGTTCGTTTACTTGTTTTGCTGGCCGTTGATTTAATTGATAGCCATCAACGAATTTCGCTACCAAGGTGCTATGCGGTGGGCTGAGCCTGGAAACCATGGAACTTTCCATGTATATATATATATATATATATGTATATATATATGGTTTCGGGTTCAATCCACTGCATGGAACCTTGGGCGAGTGCCTTGAGCTGAATGGATTTGGTAGACAGAAATGGAAAGAAAACCGAGGTATATATATAGATAGATAGATGTGTGTGTGTGTGTCTTTGTGTCTGTGTTTCTTCCCCACCACCGTTTGACAACAGGCTTGGCGTGTTTACGTCCCCTGTAACTTAACGGTTCGGCAAAAGTGAACCGATAGAATAACTACCACGTTTTAAATAAATAAGTCCCCGGATCGATTCAGACTAAAAATTCTTCAAGGTGTTGCTCCAGCATAGCCGATGTTTAATGGCTGAAACAAGTGAAAAATGAAAGATAATATTTACATATATACATAAAATATTCGGAATAGTATATTAGGACCCAGGAACTATGTCTACCAAAAGTGAACAAAAGTTCTTAGGGGAACAGCGTCTTCCTGAACCTGACCTGTGACACTGGTACCATAATTTGGATCAATCAAAATCTTTGGTGACAGTCTTGGCATTCAAAACTTCTGAAGTAATAAATATATATATACATATCTATATGCGTGGGTGTATGCGTGTACGAGTGTATACGAGTGGGTACAAACATACATATGTATATATATATATATATATATATATATATATATATGCATATAAATGTATATGGGCATATATGTGTATCTACTTACGCATGTATATATATATATATATATATATATATATATTTACTTACATATATATATATATATATATGTATGTATGTATGTAGATGTATATAGGCGTTTATGTATATCTACATACGCATATATATATATATATATATACTCATGTATATATGTATATTTGTATATACGTATCTATGTATTTGTATATATTTCTATACATACACCTATATTATATGTATATATATGAATATATATATGTATGTGTGTTTGTATATATATATATATGTGTGTGTGTATGTATGTATGTAGATGTATATAGGCGTATATGTGTATCTACATACGCATATATTTATATAAATGTGTACATATATACATGTATATATATATATATATATATATTTGTATATATGTATCTATGTATTTGTATATATTTCTATACATATACCTATATTATATGTATATATGTGCGTGTGCGTGTGCGTGTGCGTTTGTATGTACGTATATTCTCGATATCTGACCTTGCGATCGATCGCTGTCATGAAATAATAAGTCACTGTGACTTCGATACTAGTAATTCTCCGAAAGCAAGATTTCTGTCTCTGCGTCAATCTCATTCTCAGTCTTTCTCTGCTTTTGTTGAAAATATTTCCTCAGCTTTTTATTATTATATCGAGCAAGACCTACTATATATTTGCAAGTATTACGCAACGCTCTAGAAGTACAGCGAAAATTATGCAATTAGAATATTAGGAAGTTTCTACAAACGTCACACAGAGTATTTATTCAGTAGGCGTAGTAGTGGCTGTGTGGTAAGCAGCTTGCTTACCAACCACATGGTTCCAGGTTCAGTCCTACTGCGTGGCACCTTGGGAAAATGTCTTCTACTATAGTCTTGTGTGTGGATTTGGTAGACAGAAACTGAAAGAAGCCCGTCGTATATATGTATGTATATGCGTATGCATGTGTGTGTATATGTTTGTGTGTCTGTGTTTGTCCCCCCCAATACCCGATTCTGGTGTGTTTACGTCCCCGCAACTTAGCGGTTCGGCAAAGAGACCGATATAATAAGTACTTGCCCAAAGTGCGTGAATAGATCCGGATAAGGGACAACAAAGTGGAGAAATGAAATGAAAGAAGATGAAGTAAAATAATGCAGAGTACACTAAAGTTAGTAGAATCCAAGGAAGTTTAGTTTTCTGTAATAAGTCGGAGGATATAAAAATCTGTGAACACTCACGGATATAAGGGCTTCAACGGGTCGTGGAGTCGTGGATGTAAAAGTCTGAAAAGTTTTAAAGGCTAAATTCTTTTCGAAAGTTTAAGGATGCGCATAAGGTTTGTGGATATAGAAGTGAGTATAAAAGTAGATAGCAAGGTAGGTGGATAGACAGACAGAGAAGTAGGTAGGTAGGTATGCAGATAGATAGATAGATAGATAGATAGATAGATAGACAGACACTTTCCTTTTCAAGTGATACTTGAAGAAGTTGATGAGAGATTGACCAGAGAGGAAAGTGTTTGTCTCTAATCCTTTCAGATGCGTCCACCAGATACATTCTTTCGCCATAGCCACAAGTATTATAATAGCTCTTCCTTCCCGTTTGAAGGAAGGAGGCGTGACGATATTGACGATAGACTTGGCTGATAAACCGACTCGTCCCACACATGACAGCAGTCGTTCGACACTGGTTGGACACTGCACGATTGATTGCAAAACGGTTTCGTCGCTCTGACCACATCTCGGGCAGGTCGGCCCCGTGTTTCTCGAACCGTGTCTGCAGAGCTTATCCCGAACGGGTAGCGCTTCTCGGCAGCACTGCCAGGCCAGGGATCTCAGATAATAAGTGTTCCCATGCCGGGAATCGAACTAGTTAGATGGAATGGATAGATAGATAGACACATACACCGATATATATATGTTGGACCACTGACCTCAACACATTTTTTTTTCATTCTCTCTGTTTATCTTCTTATTCCTTTCTGTTAAAGAGCGTAGGCTCGAAACGTAAAAGACTTTTCTATTTTTCCCGAGCGTCAAACTAATACATTTGCTTGTTGTTCCTACACCTGTCTTCGTCTTTGTTTTTCTATAAATTTGAACAATATATGCACACACACACACAAAAGGTAAATTTTTTATGACCTACATTTGAGCGAGAGGAAAATATTGGGACGTTACCAGGTTTTGCAAGTATGTTTTTCTTTGTTGTTTGTGGTGTTGTTGCTGCCGCCACCACCGCTGCTGCTGCTGGTACTGTTGTTGTTCTTCTTCTTCTTCTTGCAGTTGTTGTTCAACTGCCGTGAATGATGTACGTTACGAAAAAGAGAAAAGCAGGTCGAAAAAAAAATTGATTTTGGTGGGGTTTCCTCTCTCTCTCTCTCTCTCTCTCTCTCGTTGAGAAACAGTGCACAGCATGCTTACTGTTCGGCATATCGATACGCATGCGCAGATTCGACCTGCAGGAGTGGTTCCGCTCAACCTAAATATGAATGTATGCCACGCCACGAATATTAGTAACACAATCGAACCGTAGACGTTTAGAACACACCTTTACTCCTCTATGTGAGCGGGGGCGTAAGTGATTGCATATGCATGTGTGTGTATCTGTGGTGTGTGTTTTTGCATGTGTGTGTGTGTATGTTTATGCGGATGTGTATGTATTTGCGAGTCTATGTATGTCTGAGAGGGGTTTTTTTATGTGCGTACAGTGGAAACGGCCATGGATGGGTGGAAATATTGTGCGGTAATTTATGAATGACCTGAAGGATGTGAAGGAGAGGAGGAAACTGATGTCACATTTATAAAATGGCATTTGCTTCGTTCCGAAAATACAAATCAGCAGAGACTATAATGGTGCGGATATATGCATATGTGTGTGTGTGTGTGTGTGTGTGTGTATGTGTGTGTAAACGTGTGTGTATATGTGTGTGTGCGTGTATGTGTGCAGGTGTGTGTGTGTGTGCATGCGTGTGTGTGTGCGCATGTGTGTATGTGTTCGTGTGTGCGTGTTTGTGTGCGTGTATGTGAGAGTGTGCGTGTGTTTGTATGCGTGTGTGTGTGCCTGTGCGTGTGCGCGCTCGTGTGTTCGTGCGTGTGTGTGCATGTGCATGTGTGTATGTGTGTGTTTGTGTGTGTGTACGTGTGTATGTGTGTGTGCGTGTGTGTGTGTGCGTGTGCATGTGTGTGCGTGTGTGTATGTGTGTGTGTATGCGTGTATGTGTAAGTTCTGTTGTATTTGTAATTATTTGCAGCCTTCCTCTAAGCAAGACGCTGGTTTCTAACAAAGATACACATTTCCATTGTTGGAATCTGCAGAGAACAGAAGACAATGTCACATTTTCACCTTGGCGCTGTTTGCCATACTTTCACTTTCCCGTTCGCACATTGGATTCGGAATGTGCGAGCTGGCTGCTTCATGTACGTTCCTATGTATGTGTGTGTGTGTGTATGTATGTATGTATGTATGTATGTATGTATGTATGTGTATCTATGTATGTTTGTGTGTATGTATGTATGTATGTTTGTATGTATGTATTATGTACGTATGTACGTATGTATGTATGTATTTATGTACGTATGTACGTATGTACGTATGTATGTATGTATGTATTTATGTACGTATGTACGTATATACATATGTACGTATGTATGTATGTATGTACGCACGCACGTATGTATGTACGTATGTATGTATGTATGTATGTATGTATGTGTATCTATGTATGTTTGTATGTATGTTTGTATGTATGTATGTATGTATGTATGTATGTATGTACGTACGTATGTATGTATGTATGTATGTATGTATTTATGTACGTATGTACGTATATACATATGTATGTATGTATTTATGTACGTATATACATATGTATGTATGTATTTATGTACGTATGTACGTATATACATATGTACGTATGTATGTATGTAGGTACGCACGCACGTATGTATGTACGTATGTGCGTATGTATGTATGTACTATATATGTATGTATATACGTATGCACTACGTATATATGTATGTATATATGTGTGTATGTATGTATATACGTATGCACTACGTATATATGTATGTATATATGTGTGTATGTATGTATTATGTTTTATGTATGTATGTCGTATGTATGTCTGCCTGAACATTCTCTCCTGTTTTTTTAATTATTTGTTAGATACCATCTCCTTGGAGGAAAATTTCAAATAATTAAAAATACAAGGGAACATGTATATATGTGTGTATGTGTCTGTGATATATATATATATATATATATATATATATATATATATATATATATATATATATAGATATATATGAAATAGTGTACTTTTAAACACAAGAGAAAACTACCTTTAACAGTAATTTTACACGCTAGAATAAGCAGTCAAAACGACCAAACCACATTTAAGGGCAATTGCTCTTAAATGTGGTTTTGGTCGTTTTGAATCTTATTCTAGCGTGTAAAAATTACCTGTTAAAGGTAGTTTTCTCTTGTGTTTAAAAGTACACTATTCATATATATATATATATATATATATATATATATATCTTTTACTCTTTTACTTGTTTCAGTCATTTGACTGCGGCCATGCTGGAGCACCATCTTTAGTCGAGCAAATCGACCCCGGGACTTATTCTTTGTAAGCCCAGTACTTATTTTATCGGTCTCTCTGGCAGAACCGCTAAGTGACGGGGAAGTAAACACACCAGCATCGGTTGTCAAGCAATGCTAGGGGGACAAACACAGACACACAAACATATACACACACTTATATATATATATATACATATATACGACAGGCTTCTTTCAGTTTCCGTCTACCAAATCCACTCACAAGGCATTGGTCAGCCCGGGGTTATAGCAGAAGACACTTGCCCAAGATGCCACGCAGTGGGACTGAACCCGAAACCATGTGGTTGTTTAGCAAGCTACTTACCACACAGCCACACTTATATTTATATACGTGTGTGTCTGTGTGTGTGCAGTGCTCTAAATACCACGGATATTGGTAAAACATCTGAATACGTTGACTGTGCAACAATAAAACGTACCGCAGATTCATGTTGTGTTTTATCTCTAACTCTTCCAGGAACTGCATGACAATGTCCAACTGAAGCACATGTTTTATATATTTGGAAGATGTAGTAAATGTTGATTAGATTGTCTTTGGTTCTTATCGATTCTGATTAAGGTCAGAATTGATATCGACACCATTTGAACTCCGAGCGCAAACAGGTGTAACTAAGGCATACAACACAAGACATAACCTGTCGCTGAAGCGATTCTCTCAAACTTCTTTTCTAGTATTGGTTCAAATACCTAGCACTGTCCTTAGACATACATATATCGATTAATCTTATCTTGCCTCTATATACTTAGATATGAAACAACTGTAAACTGTAGGCGTAGGAGTGGCTGGGTGGTAAGTAGCTTGCTTACCAACCACATGGTTTATTCCCACTGCGTGACACCTTGGGCAAGTGTCTTCTACTATAGCCTCGGGGCGACCAAAGCCTTGTGAGTGGATTTGGTAGGCGGAAACTGAAAGAAGCCTGTCGTATATATGTGTGTTTGTGTGTGTATGTATGTATGTATGTGTTTGTGTGTCTGTGTTTGTCCCCCCAACATCGCTTGACAACCGATGCTGGTGTGTTTACGTCCCCGTCACTTAGCGGTTCTGCCAGAGAGACCGATAGGATAAGTACTAGGCTTACAAAGAATAAGCCTTGGTGTCGATTTGCTCGACTAAAGGCGGTA
>NC_043003.1:10542345-10567345 GCF_006345805.1 Octopus sinensis
GCCTCCAACGCAGAAGACACAAATCAGCTCATCCAAAAACACACAAAAACTTCACTTCAACATTTATTATTTGATGTCAATGATCGGGTCACAGTTGCTGCGACGAAGATTTTGACAGCAAAAGATCCTTTCTACGATAGGCACAATGCGCGAAATTTTGAGGAAAATTTCGAAATCACATCGATTCCAGTGGTCATTTGAACCTTGAGTTATCGACCCTGGAAGGAAGAAACGCAAAGTTGACCTTGGTGCGATTTGAACTCCTTGTTCTTTTCCACCTTCTTTTTTCACCTTTTTCTTCTATTCTTTTTTCACCTTTGCTTTCTCCTTTTCCTTTTCCTTCTTTTACTTTCTTTCTTTGTTTCTTCTTTCTTTCTTTCTTTCTTCTTCTTTTTCTTCTGCCACTACTACTTCTTTTTCTTCTTTTTTCTTGTTCTTCATCATCGTCTTCCTCGCTTTTCCCTTCTTTCTCTTCAATTTCTTTTTCGTTTTCAGCATCCTTTTCTTCCCCTTCTTCTCCTTTTCGTCATCATAATCGCCAACATGTTTTCTTTTCATCATACGCATCATCATCATCACCATCATCATCTTCTTTTCTGATTCTCTAATTACGATATCAATATGGTCGTCTGCTTTATTCAAATTCATGAGCGACATTACGAACTATCACATTTTCATCTCATGTCCAGGCGATAACCATCATTCAAGAAAACGAAAATATAATAAACTAATTATAATTTTTTCTTTAAATTATTCTCACTTTAATTATTCTTAAGTCTATTGGGAATGTAAAACTTCACAGCAAATAAAAGAATCCATATTTCAGCCTTAATCTTCTAGAGAAATGAATGCAAAATCAGAGCGTATGTACACATGTTTGTGCAGTAAGGAAGATATGTGTGAAAGTGTGTGTGCGTATGTGTGTGTGTGCATGCGTGTGTGTATGTGTGTGTGTCTGTGTGTACAGATAAATACCATATCAAATGCTTTACACATGTATACATGTTTGTGCAGTAAGGAAGATATGTGTGAATGTGTGTGTGTGTTTGTATGTGTGTGTGTGTGTGTATGTGTGTACAGATAAATACCGTATCAAATGCTTTACACATGTATACATGTTTGTGCAGCAAGGAAGATATGTGTGAAAATGTGTGTGTATGTGTGTGTGCATGCGTGTGTGTGTGTGTTGTGTGTGTGTGTGTGTGTACAGATAAATACCATATCAAATGCTTTACACATGTATACATGTTTGTGCAGTAAGGAAGATATGTGTAAAAGTGTATGTGCGTATGTGTGTGTGTGCATGCGTGTGTGTATGTGTGTGTGTGTGTGTGTGTGTGTGTGTGTGTTGTGTGTGTGTGTGTGTGTGTGTGTGTGTGCAGATAAATACCATATCAAATGCTTTACACATATATACAGTATTTGTGCAGTAAGGAAGGTATGTGTGAAAGTGTGTGTGCGTGCATGCGTGTGTGTGTGTGTTTGTGTGTGTGTGTGTGTGTGTGTGTGTACAGATAAATATCACATCAAATGCTTTATCACTTGACTAGAGTTAGGGGTCTCCTCTCGTAAACGGTGGGGAGGGTTTCGCGACTTTTTGATGAACAATCTGCACAGATGGCTTGTTTGTAGCCATCAAACGTTTGTGCTGGACATTAGCCAACCATCAAAGAGACATTTCTTGTACAAGTGAATGGTGTGCCACATGTTAGATCTCCACATGCACAAACACATGGACATGTTGCCGTTGTGGACTCTGCTGTCGTAGATTACGGACGAGGGTTCTACAATCTCTTGTTGAACAACCTGAAAACATAATTTCTTTCCCTTTCTCTTTTTTACTCGTTTCAGTCATTTGACTGCGGCCATGCTCGAGCATCGTCTTTTAGTCGAGCAAATCGCCCCCAGGACTTATTCTTTGTAAGTCTAGTACTTATTCTATCGTCTTATTGCCAAACCGCTAAGTTTCGGGGACTTAAACACACCAACATCGGTTGTCAAGTGATGTTGGAGGAGAAAAACACATACACAAACATATACATACATACATATGTATGTATGTATGTATGTATGTATGTATGTATGTATGTTTACGACAGACATCTTTCAGTTTCTGTCTACCAAATCCACTCACAAGTCTTTGGTCGGCCCCAGGCTATAGAAGACAATTGCCCAATGTGCCACGCAGTGGAATGAATCCGGAACCATGTGGTTGGTAAGCAAGCTACTTACCACACAGCCACTCCTGTGCCATTTGTTTATAATGATAAAACGTTTGTACTGTACATTAACTCATTCGTAAAGATTGTTTGCCAAGGAAAGAAAAAGGTCAATAAATACTTGCCATTACATTTTTACTCAACCAAATATGAACCATTTTGTTGCACAATGCGTCTCCATCTTTCCTTTAACTTGAAAATACCCTCTTTACAGAATTGGGGTGGTTTCATGGCAAAAAATTCATCAAGGTATCTTTTTATGTCATCCAAGGAATTGAAATTTTTACCATTAAGACTATTCTGTAAAGACCTGAATAAGTGGAAATCCGAAGGAGCAATATCTGGTGAATATGGAAGGTGGGGTAATACATCCCAGCCGAGCTGTAGCAATTTTTGTCTGGTTACCAAAGCATCAAGTGCCGAAAATGAACTTTCTTGTCTTCCATTTTAAAGGGTTACAGAATTAACACAGGTTATAAGAACATAAACCTTCTTCCATGGAAAGATAGCTTAAACTGTGCTCTAAATGGAGGTGTAGTCAAATCCTATTTTATGAACTCAACCATGTTCTAAAATAGGTCGAAAGGTAAGCTACTATAAATCGGCACGAACTTTCCGGGCAACCCAATATTTCTATACACTCGCGCATGCATACATATATGTATGTCTGGGTACAAATGTGTATATAAATGTACGATGTGCTTCTTTCAGTTTCCATCTACCAAATCCATTCACACACAAGGCTTTGGTGGCTCATATCTATACTAGAAGACAGTTGCCCAAGGTGCCACGCCGTGGAAATGAACCCAAGACCACATGCTTTGGAAACGCATGTATGTATATTAAAACATTCATAAGCGTTTGAAAATTCGAATACGAGAAAAAACATAAAACATACTCGATGTATTTTTTTAACACTGGTTATTCATTTATCCGAAACTAATGCTTCACATCTCTGAGATTCCCGTTTCCCTCCTTCGTATATATGCATGAGTTTCTACGTACGCGTATACGTCCATGCGTTTGCCATATGGACGCGTGGAAGCTAGTGCGCGAGTATGGATGGAAGCACTCCGTCGGTTACGACGACGAGGGTTCTGGTTGATCCGATCAACGAAACAGCCTGCTCGTGAAACTAACGTGTAAGTGGCTGAGCACTCCACAGACACGTGTACCCTTAACGTAGTTCTCGGGGATATTCAGCGTGACACAGAGAGTGACAAGGCCGGCCCCTTGAAATACAGGTACAACAGAAACAGGAAGTAAGAGTGGGAAAACAGGAAGTAAGAGTGGGAGAAAGTTGTGGTGAAAGAGTACAGCAGGGATCACCACCATCCCTGCCGGAGCCTCGTGGAGCTTTTAGGTGTTTTCGCTCAATAAACACTCACAACGCCCGGTCTGGGAATCGAAACCGCGATCCTACGACCGCGAGTCCGCTGCCCTAACCACTGGGCCATTGCGCCTCCACAGTGCGCGAGTATATATGCATGCTTGTAACAATTATATAAGATTCGTCTGTTGATGTGAAGTAAGGCAGCATGATAGAGAAAAACAGATTCATTTATTTATCTACTTATATATTGTCTTGGCTTTTTTTTTTTCTTGTGAGATCAATTAAATTAGGAATAAATGAGAATGGGGTGGGGGGAACTTCTTGTTCTGAGTAGCATGAATCGCCTGACTGGCCTTTTTGGGGTTTTTTTAGTGTTACGCGAGCGAGAAGCGCGTGTTTGGTGTTTTAGCTCGTATGGATCAGCTTTTGATTGTGTGTGTGTATGTGTGTGTGTGTCTGTGCTTATATGAGCGTGTGTAGGTTTGCGCGTGTATTGTAATGTCACGTGTATATGATGTAGTACATACACCAAAACACACACAAGTACATACATATATATATATATATATATATATATATATATATATATATATACACACACAGATATACATACATACACATACAAACACATATGTATATACACATATACATACACACACATGCACACACACATATATATATTTATATGTATGTGCTGTTGAAAAACATGATTCATTTGTGTGTTGATTATATATCATTGCGTTGGTGTGCGACGGCTATATATATATATATATATATATATATATATACATACGTACATATATATATATTTGTATGTGTATGTATGTATATATATACATACATATATATCTGTGTACATATATATATATATACACATATACATATATATATATATATATATATATATACATATATATACACACATATACATATATATAGAGAGAGAGGTAGAGCGAGAGAGAGAGATAAATAGATAGACAGACAGAAAGAGAGAGACAGGCAGGCAGACAGACAGATAGATATGAATACGTATAAGTGTGTGTGTGTGTGTGTGTGTGTGTACGTGCGTGCGTGCGTGTG
Organism: Octopus sinensis; assembly: GCF_006345805.1. Classification (NCBI taxonomy): domain Eukaryota; kingdom Metazoa; phylum Mollusca; class Cephalopoda; order Octopoda; family Octopodidae; genus Octopus; species Octopus sinensis. Next base: position 10,546,978 of record NC_043003.1, read on the forward strand.
TGTGTGTGCTTATGCATTACTGAAAAAACGACGGTGCGTTTGCGTGCGTGACTGCTATGATGAGGATGTTGATGATGATGGTGGTGGTATGTCAGTGTGTGTGCGACAACTTCTATCGATTTTCGATTTTCTCAAGAATTTTGCTTCAATAAATTCTATAGAAATGGTACATTCCTCAGAGACAGAATGTTATTGATTTGATCTTTTATGTCGAATGCCAAGCCAGTCTCACTCGAGTCGGAAGGATTTGTCTTGCTGCTTTTACATTCTATATTCTTTAAAGCATTTGACCTTCACGTGACCTTCATATGACCTTCACGTGACTTTTCCATTTAACCTTCGATATTGCTTTGATCCTTCATCTTGAGACGATCATTTTAGGGTCTCTTGGTCATTTAGCTCCTTAATTAAAATATGACGAACACTACCCGAGCTAATGATTTCGGTTTGTTTAGGGGTTTTTTAATCCGTTTATGTCAATGTTTTTCAAGACATATGAAAAGGAAACACAGGCAAGAGTAAATAAAGATATATAAATGCATGTGTGTGCGTGTGTATAAAGATGTGTGTGTGTGTGTGTCTATATACACACATAAATATATATATATATATATATATATGGTGGAGGCGCAATGGCCCAGTGGTTAGGGCAGCTGACTCGAGTTTGGAGGATCACGGTTTCGATTCCCAGACCGAGCGTTGTGTGTGTTTATTGAGCGAAAACACCTAAAGCTCCACGAGCCTCCGGCAGGAGGTGGTGGTGACTCCTGTTGTACTTTTTCACCACAACATTCTCTCACTCTTCCTATTTCTTGAGTAACGCTGCGATGGACTGGCATCCCGTCCATCTGGGGGGAACACATATGCCACAGAAACCGGGAAACCAGGCCCATGAGCCTGGCTAGGCTTGAAAATGGCACGTAAATAAAATAAAAAATACATATATGAATATGTGTATGTGCGTGTGTATCATGGTATATGTATATGTAACACATACACAGATACGCACGCACACACACACACATATATATATACACATAGACACAGAAATATACTTTGTATACATGTATACACACACACACACACACACGCACACATGATGTGATGTATACATACAAACATATAAGAGCATAGTAGGCTCGAACTAGAATCTGCTTGATTACATGTGTGTGTACGTGAAGAAAGCGAGAGAGAGAGAGAGAAAGACAGAAATACATATATGCATTCATACAAGGAAACTCGTTTAAATATCTATGTACCAGCGCGAGTATACATTTGTGCGTATATGCATAGATGTATGCATATATGCATGTATGCATGTATGTATATATGTATGTATGTATGTATGTTTGTATATATGTATGTGTATATATATGCATGTATATGTGTATGTATGTGTGTTTGTATGTGCGCATGTACGTATTATGTTTGTATATATGGGTGTATATATGTGTGTATGTATGTTTGTATGTATGCATGTATGTATGTTTGTATGTATGTGTGTACATATGTATATTTGCATGTATGCATGTATGTATGTTTGTACGTATGTATGCATATATGTATATATGTATATATGTATGTTTGTATGTAATGAATGTGTGTATGCATGTATGTATGTATGTATTATGTTTGTACGTATGTATGTATTATGTTTCTATGTATGCATGTTTCTATGCATGTATGTATATGTATGCATGTATGTATGTATGTATGCATGTATTATGTTTCTATGCATGTATGCATTATGTATGTTTGTATGCATGTATGCATGCATGTATGCATGTATGTATGCATGTATGCATGTATGTAGAAATGAATAAATAAATAAATAAATACATAAATAAATAAAATAAATTAGATTGAACAAGGTTTGATATTTTTAGAAGATAAAAGTGATATTGACGTCTTGATGGACGCCTTTTATGAAAGCCTGGATCAAAGAGCGATTGAAGCGAAATCATTTCTGCCTGCAATCGAAGCAAAGTCGACATGTTGATTTGCATATTACTTATCTCTCACAACGCCCATCATACAATCTCGTATCGTCAAGTCAATATTGACATCATAATTTATGCTCTGGGCATCAAGCATCTCAACTGGGAATGATTATGCAATGAGCAACAAGCAATATAGGCCTCGAATTTTGGCACAACGCCAGCAGTTTCGGGTGAAGGAGGAGGTAAGTCGGTTACGTTGACCCCAGTGTTTAACTGGTACGTGTTTTTTATCGATCTCCCAAAGGATGAAAAGTGGAGTCGACCCCGACGGAACTTGAACTCGATTCTGACAGCTCACTACCTTAAGGAATAAGCAATATTGACCATGAACAAGGCGGCAAGCTGGCAGAAACGTGAGCACGCCGGGCAAAATGCTTACCGGTATTTCGTCTGCCGCTACTTTCTGAGTTCAAATTCCGCCAAGGTCGACTTTGCCTTTCTTCCTTTCGGGATCGATAAATTAATTGGTTGATTAAAAATGTAATGGCAAGTATTTATTGACCTTTTTCTTTCCTTTAAAATTCGGTACGAACTTTCCAGACGACCCAATATTAAAGAAAAGCAGAAGGCCTGAAATTTTGGTGGGTTGGAGCTAGTCGATTACATCGACCCCAGTACTTGACTGTTTTGGAGGCGCAATGGCCCAGTGGTTAGGGCAGCGGACTCGCGGTCGTAGGATCGCGGTTTCGATTCCCAGACCGGGCGTTCTGAGTGTTTATTGAGCGAAAACACTTAAAGCTCCACGACGCTCCGGCAGGGATGGTGGTGATCCCTGCTGTACTCTTTCTCTCACTCTTACTTCCTGTTTCTGTTGTACCTGTATTTCAAAGGGCCGGCCTTGTCACTCTCTGTGTCACGCTGAATATCCCCGAGAACTACGTTAAGGGTACACGTGTCTGTGGAGTGCTCAGCCACTTACACGTTAATTTCACGAGCAGGCTGTTCCATTGATCGGATCAACCGGAACCCTCATCGTCGTAACCGACGGAGTGCTTCCACCACTTGACTGTTAGTTATTTTATCGACCTTTAAAGGGTGGAACGTAAAGTCTACCTTGGCAAAATCTACATCTCCGAAATGTTGTTATGATTGCTAACCTACATACATACAAATGTTGAGAATGTGTAAGAAAGAGATTTATATTTACTGTTCGCGTTTAAAATCCGAAAAATGAAACAAGATCCAATGAATCCAGGAGCAAGTGAACTGCGTTAGAGAGATTTCCTTTCACATATTTCCAATTCCAAAGAGATGTTCTTGGAACACGTACAGATATCACATCCTTGTAGTTTCCATTCATGTTAATTTTAGAAATCATTATTACCCCAATTTTCTCATTTCCCCAGATGGATACACCGAGTGTATTAACGGGTTTTCTTTCGTTTCAAAGCCGTCTCGGAATGTTTCCTAGATATATTGCCATGATATAAATATCATTTTTCAGACTTCTTAATCCTTAATTTTGTTGTATCTCCTGGGTCAGTATGCCAACAATAATAAACATACGCACTGGTTCGATTTCACATTATTATTTATTTGTTACTCGGTTAACTATTTAACCTATTTAAATAGATTAGTACTTGACAAATAGATAATAAAGAATTGAAATAAGACCAGTGTGTGTGTTAATTATAGGGATAATGACCCTCCTGAGATGCAACAAAATATGTTTCAACATACGAATTCATTACAAGAAATTTTTCAAACAAAATACGAAAATGAAATTAATCCTTATTTTTTTTTTTTTTAATCTTAAGAATTTGTTCTTTGGAATCAAAACAGCCGATAAGACCATTATTCCTGCACGGATGCTTTTCCTGGGAAAATTCTATGGAGAATTTGGAAATGTAGTAAATTCTTCAATATTTTTACTCGTGTTTATTTATTCATTTCAGCTTTTAAAATATTCATATAATATCTTTTACCTTTTACTTGTATCAATCAATGGAATGCGGCCATGCTGGGGTATCACCTTCAGGGGTTTAGTCGAACATATTTAACCCACATTATTTACATTAATTACATTTGACGGATATTTGTCCTCATCTTGTTTGTTGTTAACACAACGTTTTGGCTGATGTACTCTCCAGCCTTCATCAGGTATCTTGGGGAAATTTCGAACCTGGGTTCTCATTCCTAAGGTATTTTTCGATATTGTTATTATTATTCAGTAGTTTTTTTTTTATATCGTGCTTTCCTTCATTACCGAGCGCAGCTCTGTGTGTCTTGGGTATGTGCTGTGGTTTGCTATGATGCTCTTATGGTTACTGTATTGAAAGTGTTTCGCGGAGGATGTGTGCAGTGCCTAGTAGTGCAATTTTCTGCATGTTATATATATTTTAGTCCTTGTGTTTTTGTTATGCATTTGTCTGAATATTTTTTATCATACCTATTGCGCCTACTATGATAGGAATTGTTTCTGTTTTTAGATTCCATATTCGAGTTACCTCTATTTCCAGGTCTTTGTAATTTGAAAGTTTCTCAATTTCTTTTAGAGAAACGTTGTCATCTGCTGGTATTGATACATCAATTAGAAAGCATTTGTTTTTTCTTAATGATCTCTGACAACTATATCTGGGCTATTGGCCTTAATTTCTCTATCTGTATGTATTGGCATATCCCATGATATGGTTGCTTTCTCGTTTTCTGTGACCTTTTCTGGCGTGTGCTTATACCATCCTTTTTCTGTTGTTATTCCATAATGTTGGCATAGCTTCCAGTGTATGTAGGTTCCAACTCTGTCATATCTGTGAATATATTCCTTCTTAGCCAGTACTGGGCAGCCAGAGATAATATGATTTATTGTTTCTTGTCCATCTCCACATATTCTGCAGTTACTTAGACATGGCTTTCTAGTTAAATGACCCACTAAGGACTCCGTTTCTGGTTTTATTTAGTGATATTTTTTGACTTTCTGAATTCAAATTCTATCGACATTGACTTAGCTTTTCATCCATCTACCATCAATAAATTGAGTTCCAGTTAAATGCAGGAATCGATTAAAGTGACGTTTTCTTCCGAAAAATTAGAAACGTAATAAATCCGGATAAGGGATTAGCAGACTCATTAGAGCGTCGGGGAAAAAGAATTGTTTGTAGTATTTGTTTCTGGTTGTTTACGTTCTGAGTTCAAATCCTTCCTGATCAACTTTGCCTTTCGAGGTCGTTCAAATAAAACGCCAATCATACATTGAGATCGGTGAAATTGACAAACACCCTTCCCTGAAAACGGCAGGCTTTGTACCCAAATCAAAACCCATTATTATCAGTATTGTTGCTGTTGCTGTTTGTTGAGCGAAGCGGTCTTCGTCCCCATAGTAGGAGAAGTCCGAAACGTGGTCCTTTGCTATTCGTAAGACCCGCAGAAGAGAAAGCAGGTCAAGCCCCGACACCGAGAGCATCGACGGAGGGATGAATGCGCATCCAGGCTCAGCGGTTGCGTAGGAAGTTGGGGTCAAGAAACAGGAAGAAAGAGTGAGAGAAAGTTGGAGAGAAAGAGTACAACAGAGGTCGCCACCATCCCCTGCCGGAGCCTCGTGGAGCTTTTTAGGTGTTTTCGCTCAATAAACACACACAACGCTCGGTCTGGGAATCGAAACCGCGAGTCCGCTGCCCTAACCATTGGGCCATTGCGCCTCCACTGTTGTTGCTGTTATTGGTGTTGTTATTGAGGACGGTACATTGACAGAACCGATAGCAAATCGGACAATATAACTTGAAGTAAATAGTTCAGTTTCTTTATGATCTGAATTCAAATTCTATGTCAATTTTTACCTTTTAACCTGATTGGCTTATTGTTCCTATCGTAGGAAACTTTATCTTCATCATCATCATCATCATCATCATCATCATTATTATTATTATTATTAAGACATCGGAGCGACAACCACACGAGATTACTTTAGATTTGTAATAAGCCCTCCGGCAAACGGGTCCACAAAGCAACTTTTATTTTCTACAGTTTCTAACAGTAAACAATAGCCTGGAGAAAGATGTTATATATCGGCCATTTTAACTTTGACTCGCCACTCTACACCAAGTCGAAAACGTTATTGAAAGATAATCTAACGAACAGTTAAAGACTACATTTTTTTCTCCCTTTATATATTTGAATGATTTTCCTTGATAATAGTCCAAAGGAAATTATCGTTAATTTCATTATTATTTTAAATCTCTTCTTAATTGGAGAACGTTTGAAAGAAATAGCAAAGTGTAAGATTAAAAGATACGTAACAGCAGTTATTGATAATACCAGCCTGTTTTCTTTTCTTTTTTCATTTTTTCTTTTCCGTAGAGATCCAGGTGAAACGCTGCTAGCAAAACCATGACCTGCACATTATATTGTAAATTTCACGCTTATTCTTTTCTGTTCTCAGACAAAATACGGTACAAAGGGGTTGTGTGCTGGTGGTTACACATACAATGCTATTTGATAAATTCTGTACGATGTTATTCAATGACATAGTATCGAGCGTAGACGAATCGCGGCCTGGTGTGATGTACTCTTGCTTGCGAACAAACAAAATAATGAGCATGTGTGTGCGGTCACCCCGACCAGCTAAAACAAACAGGCAAATCATGCTCCTAACAAACCGGTGGTGGTTACGGGGGGACGACCTGAATAGTTTTGGGTCTGTTCGATCGGAGTTAAATCGGGTTTAAACAACAAAAAAACTCAATAGAGACGATTTAAGAAATCAAAGTGGTAGGGGGTAGTGGTGGTGGTGGTGGTGGTGGTGGTGGTGGCGGCGGTGGCTAGGGTGATGCTGCTGGTGATAGCGGCGATAGTGACGGTGGTAGTAATAGTAGTACTAATGGTGGTGCTAGTAGTAGTAGTAGTAGTAGTAGCAGCATCAGTAATAGTAGTAGTAGTAGTAGTAACAGCAGCTGTAGAAGTAGTAGTAGTAGTAGTAGTAGTAGTAGTAGTAGTAGTTGCAGCAGCAGTAGTAGTAGTAGTAGTAGTTTTAGTAGTTATTGTTGCCGTTGTTTCTGTGTAGCAAGCCATCAGTGTGAGCGCCTTGTTATCATGTATGAAAAATCCTTCGGCGGCGCGCGTTGGCAGGTTCCGTGTTGCCGCACGGACCAAAATGCTTAGCAGCATTTCTTCCGGTTCTTTACATTCTGATTTCAAGTTCTGCCAACGACGACTTTACCGTTCATCCTTCCAGAGTCAATAAAACAAGGAGTACCAGTCAAGCACTGACCACTAATCAACATACCCACGCTCCCAAAATTCCTTGAACCAAAATTTGAAACCATCACCGACATAGCAACGCGCTGATATCTTTATATATAAAAGTGAAGTTGTGTGTCTGTTTCCTACGATTTAGATTCCTAACTACTCCCACATTTTGCGGTGCAGTGTAACCAAAAGCGGGTATCTTATAGTCGTGATTCATATCGAGCCCTTCTGGGTATTAGCGAGCGTCTACGATGAGTCTACGATTTAAAAAAAAAATTACCATCATTTTTTTCCATTGTTAATGCATTTTTTCGCTATTATATAAGGGAAGTAACTCTCTAAAAATGTCTACGATGAGTCAACGATTTTTAAAAAAATTTACTATCATTTTTTCCCATTTTTAATGCATTTCTTTGCTATTTTTTGGCTATAACTCTCTAAAAATGCTTATATAGTTATTTCCCTTACAAACCCGAGCAACACCGGGCGATACTGCTAGTAATCCATAAATAAGAGCGAAACACAGCACGGAACTGACTTGACAGTTGAACCTATTATAGAGGTAGAGGCAGGTAATATATCTACAGCCTGAGTTTATATCAGATTTTATTTTTTTAAGAAATAAAGGTTACCCTCATGTATTTAGAACGACAAATTTCAAGTGCATTGGCTCTTCCATCTGGGAGTTAAGAAGTTTTTGCCAAGCCACTTTGGCGTCGCTCATTTGTCGTCGCTTATTCGGCGTTGCTCATTTGTCGTCGCTTATTTGGCGTCGCTTATTTGGTGTCATTTATTCAGCGTGATATCTTTGGCGTCGCTTAATCGGCATCGTTTATTTGGTATCGCTCATCTAGCGTCACTCATTTGGCGTTGCTTATTTGGCGTTGCATATTTGGCGTCGCTCATTTGGCGTCACTTATTTGACGTCGTTTATTTGACGTCACTTATTTGGCGTCGCTTAATTGGCGTCGTTTTTTTAACGTCAGTTATTTGGTGTCACTTATTTAGCGTTGCTTAATTGGGGTGGTTTATTTGCCTTCACTTATTTGCCACTGTTTATTTGGCGTCGCTTATTTGGCGTCATTTATTTGGCGTCGCTTATTTGGGGTGGTTTATTTGGCGTCACTTATTTGGCGACGTTTATTTCGTGTCGCTTATTTGGCGTCGTTTATTTGGCGTCGCTTATTCGGCGTCGCTTATTCGACGTCGCTTATTTGGCGTCGCTTATTTGGCGTCGCTTATTTGGCGTCGCTTATTTGTCGTCGGTTATTCGGCGTCGCTTATTTGTCGTCACTTTTTTGTCGTCGCTTATTTGGCGTCACTTATTTGGCGTCGCTTATTTGGCGTCGCTTATTTGTCGTCGCTTATTTGGCGTCACTTATTTGGCGTCGCTTATTTGGCGTCGTTTATTTGGCGTCGCTTATTTGGCGTCGTTTATTTGTCGTTGTTTATTTGGTGTCGCTTAATCGGCGTCACTGATTCGACGATGACATTTGATATCAGACGTTTTAAGGTTTCTCACGTTTTAATATCTATCCTTATCTCACCCCTTATCTCCCTCCTTCTCTATCTCTCTCTCTCTCTCGCTTGCCATGTGTGTGTGTGTGTGTGAGAGAGTGTTTATGAGGGTGAGCATATATTTTTCTTTATGTGCATAAAGAGAAGGAAAATATTTATATCAGTCGTGTTCAATTAATAAATTATAATGTATCTCTCTCCCCCTCTCCCCTCTCTCTCCCTCGGTTTATATATCTCTCTCTCTCTCTCTCTCTCTCTCTGCATATTCCTCATTTGTCTCATGAAGAAAGACAAAGTGATTATGACAATCATTTTCAATTAATAAATTATTGTTTCTTTCTGATTATGCGTGTATCTAATTATTTTTGTATGTGTAATCTCTCTCTCTCCCTTTCTGTCTGTCTATCTCTCAGTCTGTCTATCTCTCCCCCCCTCTCTCTCTCTCTCTCTCTGCTTATGCGTGTGAGATAATTATCTGTCAATCGTTTCCAATTAATAAATTGTAATGCCTTCTCACTCTTTCTCTTTCTCTCATTCTCTCTCACTTTCTCTCCCTCACTTTCTCCCCTCTCTCTCACTCTCTCTCGCTCTTTCTCTCTCTCTCTCTATCTCTCTCTCTCTGGATATATTTCTCTTTACACGTAAAAGAAGGAAAGTGTTAACTTCAATTGAGTTCAATAAATTGTAATGTCTGTCTTACTCTTTCTCTATCACACACTCCCTCTCTCCGCCTTCTCTCTATCTCTCTATCTATCTAACTTTCTCCCTCTTTCTCTGTCGCTCTCTCTCTTCTCTCCCTCTCTCTATAAGCATATCTCTCTCTTTATGTATATGAGGAGAGGGAAAGTTTATGTCAGTTGTTCAATTCATCAATTTTAATGTCTTTCTCTCTTTCTCTCCCTCTCTATAACTTTATTGCCCATATTCTTGCACGCGCAAGCGTGTGTGTGTGTGTGTGTTTGCCTCTAGTGCCAAAAAGTACTGTCACCAAAACAGGTCCAGTGTCCGGTCAACCCCACCAAATCGCCAGTGTCCAAACAGCCGCGCCCAATCTCCCTATTCTGTCCCATTTAGCCCTTTAGAATATGTCACTAAAGAAAAGAAGAAGAAGAAGAAGGATGGGGGGAGGAGGAGAGGGGGGAGAAGGAGAAGTATGGGAGAAGAAAAAGGAGGAGGAGGACGACGACGACGAGGAAGAGGAAAAGAAGAGAAAGGAGAAGAAGAAAAAGAAGAAAAAGGAGGAGGAGGAGAAGAAGAAGAAGAAAGAGGAGGGAGGAGGGGGAGGGGGAGGAAGAGGAGGATGAGAAGAAGAGAAAGGAGGAGAAGAAGAAGAAGAAGAAGAAAGAGGAGGGAGGAGGGGGGAGAAGAAGTATGGGAGAAGAAAAAGGAGGAGGACGACGACGACGAGGAAGAGGAAAAGAAGAGAAAGGAGGAGGAGAAGAAGAAGAAGAAGAAAAGGAGGAGAAGAAGAAGAAGAAGAAGAAGAAAGAGGATGGAGAGGGGGAGGAGGAGGAGGAGGAGGAGGAGAAGAGGAAGAGGAAGAAAAAGAAGAAGAAGAAGAAGAGGAAGAAGAAGAAGAAGAAGAAGAAGGAATTTAATCTTGATCCTCTAAGTCCCGAGTTCAAATCGCACAAGAGACTGTTTTGTCTTCAACCTCCGTCTGGGTTGAGGCGTAGCCAATAAAATACATTCCGTCTGCTTCAATCTATCGCTCCCCCTCCTCCTCCTCCTCCTCCACCTCCTCTTTCTCCTCCTCCTCCTCCTCCTCTTCCCACGACGCGATCTATTTACTGCACTCTCCGTCCTCATCTCTTGGCGTTGTGCCTATCCGAGAAATCGTTATTTTTTACTGCAACTCTTTGTTCGTCTGACTTGGCATCGCGCCTCAAATCTAAAAGAAATACTTAGTACAAGCGTTACTGGTTATCTTCGCGCTAACGATGCTGGTTTACATAGTTTTTGCTTCCTTTCTTTGCATGTGTGTGTGTGTGTGTGTGTGTGTGTGTGTTGGGTTATTGAACCAAATACATACATATATCACCGCAGAATGATTCTTATAATATATTGCATAAAACATTAAAAAACAAAGCAGTCCGTGTATTGAAATCACTGATTTTCTTTATGTCCTAGATTTAATTGTATGTTTTTTGTTTTTTCCTGTTATTGTTTATATAGGATATTAATGGTGTTATTATTGTCTATAAGGAGAGCGCGTGGCCCAGTTGTTAGGGTGTTGCGCTCACAATCGCGAAATGGCAGTTTCGATTCTTCGACCGGGTGACGCGTTGTGTTCTTGGGCAAAACACTTCATCTTCACCACTGGTACACCGTAAACATCTTCAGACAACGTCGATTTGATGGAGAGCGAATGAGCTTAATATACAGCACGGGTAATTTAATCACTATAAACAAGTCGTTTGTGCAGGTTGTTCGGCGAACGGTCATACGTCATCTTCGACGGGATTTCGTCTGCCGCTACGTTCTGAGTTCAAATTCCGACGAGGTCGCCTTTGCCTTTCATCCTTTCGAGGTCGATGAATTAAGTACTAGTTACATACTGAAGTCGATCTAATCGACTGGTCCCCCTTCCACAAAATTTCAGCCCTTGTGACTTTAGTAGAAAGGATTATTATTATTATTATTATTATTATTATTATTATTATTATCATTATTATTATTATTATTATTATTATTATTAAAGCGGCGAGCTGGCAGAAGCGTTAGCACGCCGGGCGAAATATTTAGCAGTATTTCGTCTGCCGTTACGTTCTGAGTTCAAATTCCGCCGAGGTCAACTTTGCCTTTCATCCTTTCGGGGTCGATAAATTAAGTACCAGTGAAATACTGGGGTTGATGTAATCGACTATCCCTTCCCCAAACTTTCAGGCCTTGTGCCTATAATAGAAAGGACTATTATTATCGTTGTGGTTGTTTTTATCTCTCAGAGTACTCGAGCTTGTTTGTTCTGGTAGATTTTGTAAGAACGGACAGCTGTCAGAGGTCTCAAAACGTCTCTTTCCGCACATTATAATTTTTGATACTTGGTTGTTAATTATCGTGGGAGTCATTCGACATCCAAGATACCAATCTCAAAATCCTAGCACAGTTTTTTGAGCTTGTTCTGCTCTCATGTCAATTCCGATTTCTCTGACATATTTCTCGAACTAGGTTGTTAGTGTTCCGATATCCCCTACAACCACTACTATTCTTCTTCTTCTTATTATTATTATATTATTATTATTATTATTATTATTATTATATATTATTATTATTATTATTGTTGTTGTTGTTGTTGTAAATAAGGCGGCGAGCTGACAGAATCGTTAGCACGCCGAGCGAATTGCTTAGAGGTATTTCGTCTGTCTTTATGTTCTGAGTTCAAATTCCACCGAGGTTGACTTTGCCTTTCATCCTTTCGGGATCGATAAATTAAGTACCAATTGCATACTGGGGTCAATGCAATCGACTGTTCCCCTTCCCAAAAATTTCAGGCCTTGTGCCAAGAGTAGAACAGAATATTTAGATTTCTTACGGCGGCGAGCTGGCAGAAACGTTAGCACACCGGGCCAAATGCTTTGCTGTATTTCGTCTGTCTTTACGTTCTGAGTTCAAAATCCGCCGAGGTCTACTTTGCCTTTCATCCTTTCGGAATCGATAAATTAAGTACCAGTTACGCACTGGTTGTGCCTAGAGTAGAAATTATTATTATTATTATTATTATTATTATTATTATTATTATTATTACTGAGTGAGAGAGCAGTGCATGCCATGAAATATACGAAGTGTATATGAGATACAAATATACAAAGCCCAGTATACTACCCATCTGAAAAGGCTTTGATGCTCCCCCACTACTTCTGCCCATGATCAAAGGTGCGCATATCATCAGCCACTAAGGGACCTGCTCAACTGGTTAAGGTCAAACAACTGACTAGCAAATTTGTGGTACTGAGTAGAATATTTTCAGGATCCCATTTTTACACCAAGACAAAACAATGTATATGTTAACACTTCCCATCAGTTAAGATCAGAAGCCATGAGAGCTAATGCCTTGTATCATATCAGGGCTTTTATCATTAAAATTATCATTATTATTATTATTATTATTATTATTATTATTATTTATCATCATCATCATCATCATTATCAGCATCATCACCATCATCATCATCATCATCATTATCATCATCATCATCATTATTATTATTATTATTATATTAATTCAGTAGTCTTATTTTTGCAACGTGCTTTCACTGCACTACTGAGCGCAGCCCTGTGTGCCTTGGGTATGTGCTGTGGTTTGTTGTGGCCTTCTTATTTTCACTGTATTGAAAGTGTTTTACATGGCAATGTGATGGATGTTTTCACTTAGTTTTCTTCTTTTTTTCTTATCGTTCCAGAACAGGATTTTCACACTAATTTTCTTCAGCGAATGAAATTGCTTGTAGCTATTGCTACACGATTGTATTATAAAAGTTAAAACGTGTTATCTGTTAGATTGCAAGAAACAATGGAATGATAAACGTGATTTCTTTATTGGAGAGAATAAAAGCCAAAAATAAGCTGCCACCCATTTGGCCTTTTTCATCAATTTGTCAGCCAGAAGATACACTTTTCATAATGTTCAGAGACTTTCGATTAGTGGAGAGATTGAAACAGCTGTTTCAGATGAGTCAGCCTTTATAGGCGGGGAGAAATCGTGTGGGAAAGTAATTCGAGGCCTGATAGAAAAGATCGGAGATATGGGTTAGTATGACCTCTTGTTCAGTGTGAATGTTTTAAGAGAAATTTTTATCGTATACCAAATTTTATTAATCTGTATCTCATATACGGGCGAAAAAAACAGTTGTACTATATAGTGGAGCTTTACTTCCATTAAAATTCTCGTATTATACATACATTCATACACATAGCAAGTTTTATTCTAGTAGGTTTTAAGTTTATAACACGTTAATATCTCTTTTCCCATTTTTTTATGCCTAAGATATTTATTTATTTTGTATTCTGGTTTTTATATACCTGTTCATTTTAATACTTTATATCTATAATTTATTTTAAAGGAAACGTAAAAGGGATTTTGTCCAGTTCTGACAAAATCTTATTACGATCTTTGCACGAAGAAAGGAAGAAATGACCTCAGGACATTTTTGTCGGGTATGCTTTCGTATTTGTAATGGATGGTGACATGTGCGCTAGTTTTGCGACAGCTGAAGAAGTGCGACGAATTATTGTATCTTTTAGAGGGAAGCTTGAAGGCCCGAATGTAAGCGATGATATTATTATGTAGAGTTCCATATTTAAGATTATTATGCAGAGTTCTATATATTAAGATTATAAGACGGAAACTGAAAGAAGCCCGTCATATATAAAAATGTTTGTATGCGTTTGTGTGACTCGGTTTGTTCCCCCGCCATCGCTTGACAACTGATGTTTGTGTGTTTACGTCCCCGTAATATAGATTTTCGGCAAAAGAGACCGACAGAATAAGTCCTGGGGTCGATTTCTTCGACTAAAGGTGGTGCTCCAGTATGGCCGCAGTCAAATGACTGAAACAAGTAAAATAATAAAAGAATACCTAAAAATATTCACCTGTTGTGCCGTCCAGTGTTATTCACCAATAAAATGTCTTTCTTTCCTTACAAATATCATGGCTAAAAAAACACCTTGGTACTCCGTCGGTTGCGACGACGAGGGTTCCAGTTTATCCGAGCAACAGAATAGTTTTCTCGTGAAATTAACGTGCAAGTGGCTGAGTACTCCACAGACACGTGTACCCTTAACGTAGTTCTCAGGGCGACTCATGGTGACAGAATGTGACAAGGCTGGCCCTTTGAATTACCGGTGTTACTTATATACAGGTATTGTATATACTAGGTACTTTAATCTTACATTATGTCTGAAGAAAAAGCCAGTGGGTCACGGCTGGAATGCCTTTGATCGTAGATCTGCTCGATATGGGCTGGCGTGAGGCTAAAGAACAACAGCAATTTTTGTGATTTCTAAAAGAATTAAGATAGAATATTCTGTTGTGTCTGGGGAGAATCATTTTCTTTTTGTGCCTTATAATAAAACACACTCACCGGTAAGATTTTAGGAAAATAAAAATAAGAAAAAAGTGGAAATTTTACCGGTGAGTGTGTTATATTATAAGGCACAAAAAGAAAATGACTCTCCCCAGACACAACAGAATATGCTTCAACACACGAACTCATATAAAGAATCTTGCAAACCAAATCCAAAAACGAAATAACATAGAATAGTTTTTGATTTATCCGGATTTGAAGAGTCGACATGTTTCTGTGGAGCGAGAGAAGGAGGAACTGGAGAGAGGGGAAGGAAGAGGGGAAGGGGAGAAAGTGGTGAAGGAGAGTGGGGAGGGAGAGAGGAATGGAAATGAGGTAGAGAAATGCGGGAGGGAGAGATAGGAAGGTAAGCGAAAAGAGGAGGAGAGACAAAGAGATAGGCAGGCAGGCAGACAGACAAAAGAAATAAACAAGTCCTGTTACAAATCCGAAGATAAAAAAAAAGCAAAAATTCTGAACCAATCATATTGTGTTTATTGCAGCATTGGAGTCTATTCTGGCGTTGTTTCAATGCAGCTGCCAATGACCTGGTCCATAAAACGATGTAAATTCCACGCTTGGAACTAACAGACTTTAAGTAAACTATACCGTGACCCAGGGTATAAAATAAGAATAATTTATTTCTGCACAATTTGCGCATCCTCCGTTCTGCACATGGACGGCTCCATCGCTCATAATCACTAACAATATTTGCTACCACATGACCTATTCTTAATCGAAATCATATCATGTTTACCGCAGAAAACCATAATTATTATGCATGTTTAAAATATGTGCATCTTTCAATTGAACAAGAAAGAATATTAATAATGAACGAATCTTACAGGACTCACTGAAAACTGTTTGATGTCCGGAAAATAGCATTTACTGCGAGATTATAACGAGAGCAGTAACAGCGAAAACTCTGAAGCAGATATGAATAGCAACACCCCAGTTAGTAATTTTATTTCAATATAAAGAAGTAATTTGTAACTAATAGTTATATGTGATTTAATAAGTAGTTTTTATTTCGGTATAAAAATCTTCATTTTAATAAATAGTTTATAATTTGGAATATTTTAGTTCTACATTTTGATAATTGGTTCATAGGCACAAGAGTGGCTGTGTGGTAAGAAGCTTGCTTTCCAACCACATGGTTCCGGGTTCAGTCCCACTGCGTGGCACCTTGGGCAAGTGTCTTCTACTATAGCCTCAACACGACCAAAAGCTTGTGAATGGAATTGGTAGACGGAAACTGAAAGAAGACCGTATATATGTGTGTGTGTGTGTGTGTGTGTGTGTGTGTGTGTGTGTGTGTTTGTGTGTGTCTCTGTTTGTCCCCCATCATCGCTTGGCAACCGATGCTGGTGTGTTTACGTCCCCGTAATATAGATTTTCGGCAAAAGCGACCGACAGAATAAGTCCGGGGGTCGATTTCTTCGACTAAAGGTGGTGTCCCAGTATGGCCGCAGTCAATTGACTGAAACAAGAAAAGTATTAAAAGAATACCTAAAAATATTCACCTGTTGTGCCATCCAGTGTCATTCACCATTAAAATGTCTTTCTTTTCTTACAAATAACATGGCTAAAACAAAAACCCTGGTACTCCGTCGGTTGCGACGACGAGGGTTCCAGTTGATCCGAACAACAGAAGAGTTTTCTCGTGAACTTAACGTGCTGAGTACTCCACAGACACGCGTACCCTTAACGTAGTCCTCAGTGCGACTCACGGTGACAGAATGTGACAAGGCTGGCCCTTTGAATTACAGGTGTTACTTATTTTTGCTAGCTGATTGGACTGGGGCAACGGGAAAAAAAGGATGTCTTGCGCAGGGACACACTGTCGGGAATCGAACACTTGATCCCCAGCTGAATATTCCTTACCACTAATCCATGCGCCTTCGCTACCAATGCTAATCTAATATTCTTTTCTACTCTAGGCACAAGGCCTGAAATTTTGGGGGGAATGGGGGCCAGTTGATCAGATCGACCCCAGTAGGCAATTGATACTTAATTCATCGACACCGAAAGGATGAAAGGCAAAGTCGACCTCGGCGGAATTTGAACTCAGAATGTAGCGGCAGACGAAATACCTATTTCTTTACTACCCACAAGGGGTTAAACACAGAGGAGACAAACAAGGACAGACAGACGGATTAAGCCGATTATATCGACCCCAGTGCGTAACTAACTGGCACTTAATTTATCGACCCCGAAAGGATGAAAGGCAAAGTCGACCTCGACGGAATTTGAACTCAGAACGTAACGGCAGACGAAATACCGCTATGCATTTCGCCCAGCGTGCTAACGATTCTGCCAGCTCGCCGCCTTTCTTTTTATACTCTAGGCACAAGGCCTGAAATTTTGGGGGGAAGGGGGCCAGTCAATTAGATCAACCCCAGTACGCAACTGGTACTTAATTTATCGACCCCGAAAGGATGAAAGGCAAAGTCGACCTCGGCGGAATTTGAACTCAGAACGTAACGGCAGACGAAATACCACTAAGCATTTCACCCGGCGTGCCAACGTTTCTGCCAACGACTTTTAACACCAACAAAACAACTGAGAATAGTTCTTCATTACAGAATTTGTATCAAATGTCATAAGCCATAGAAAAAGAAGCGTAAACCTTATCTTAGTTCAAGAAGTTTTTTGTTCCTATTTTCAGATTTTTTTCTTTCTAGTCATTTTATGTCTAATTTAATTTCCTTGAAAAGCAGTTTTAAAAATCTTTTATCAATGCTGTTACGTCAGCGTTGCTCATTATTTCTTTTACATAAACTGTTAGGTCTTGGAAAAAAATTGGTTAAAAAGCATATTCTTTTTTTTTTGCACAAAATAATTCGCAATTTTGCAATAGAGATCTCTAAGAGCAGCGGGTTTCAACCATTTTTGTCTATGGTCGCCTTTGATTTTTATTTTACTCGGTTGGACAACTCATAGCCATTCGCTCTATTAAAATATCCTATCATATTTTTGTAATCATGTAGTATTAGTAATGATATTTTTTAAAAATCATTAAAATATTTTGCGCATTGTAGAATTTAAACAATTTATTACACATATATCTTTAAACAAAAACGTTTTCTGTGACTACATGTTGAAATACTTATATTCTAACGACAAATGCAACTGCCCTACATATATATGTACACACACACACATTCACATATTATATGCATATATATATATATATACATATATATATATATATATATATATATACATATATATATATATACTATATATATATATATATACATATATATATATGTATATATATATTGCTGTTTTCAGTTCGAATAAAAAATCATTTCCTTATACATAAAACTAGATATAATCGAAGGAATCGTGAGAGTAACAAAAGAAAACAAAAGCTACAAACCGTTGCATAAAATGTATATATATATATATATATATATATATATATATATAATATATATACATACATACTTATATATATATATATTTATTATATATATATATATTCGTTCGTGAATTTTCTTTGAATAAATAAATAGCACTGCTATGCTTTTTTTTAATGTTAAAGTAATAGTAACACCCTGGCATAAAGATATTTATCCCGAAACATAAAGACATTTATCCCAACTCTCAATCTGTCTTTTAGACTGGATCAAAAGAAACATTAAGAAACCAGAATCATGGCCACGTCCTTATGTTTCCGTTTTCTCCCTGGTGTCCCGTTCTACCGTTAATGATAAAAAAGCAATATAAAGTATTTTTTCACTGTTAGTCCTTCGTAGTTTTTCGATAAGAGCAAGCAATAAACCGTGGATAATGCGCAATGTATACGTGTGCTGTTGGCTTAGTATGGAACCCTTAACGTCCCATAATACAGCAAAGGAGACGGTTTACGACAGCAGCGATAGAATCAGAGAAACATGTTAAATTCGATTTATCTTTTATCCTTTATTTATTTTTTTATTTTTTACTTGTTTCAGTAAACCCTTCGAGGGGGTACCTTAAAGGGTCTAGTCGAACAAATCGACTGCAGTATTTCTTTCAAGTCTGGTACTTGTTTCTACCTGTTTCTATTGTCGCGAACCGTTAAATTTCGGTGACGTAAACAAACCGACACCGGTTGTTAAGCGATGGTGAGATAGAAGCACTAACATAAGGACATACGTAAACGTACAGCACACACATGTGCATACACACACAGACAAGTGCATATACATGTGTGTGTGTGTGTGTGTGTCTATATATATATATATATATATATACATTGTGCGTGACTAGTATTTATTTCATTGGCCCCGAAAGTATGAAAGGCAAAGTTAACCTCGACAGGATTTGAACTGAGAACGTAAAGAACCGGAAGAAATACTGCTGCTTTGTCTGACTCTGCCAGCTCGCTGCCTTTTAAATACATTATTTCTACCAAAATTCGTTTCGAATTTTGGTAATTATTATAAAGCAATTGATGATTATCATAATTGATGATGATTAATCAAACTGTTTTGATCTCTATTTATCTATCTAGCTAGCTATCTATCTATCTATCTATCTATCTATCTATCTATCTATCTATCTATCTATCTATCTATCTATCTATCTATCTGTCAATCTAACTCCCAATAAATGTGTTGAGTGCCTTTCTTTCGTTTGTCTACACACTCGTGTATATATATATATATATATATATATAATAGAGGAAATTAAAAAAGGAAATCACACACACTTTACATAGTTTTAATATAATTTTTAATATATCGACCGGTTTCGCTTTCGCTATTCATGATATTATGGTTTAATTATTTGAATATGTATTTTCTTAAGAAGAAATGTTGTCCATGTTGTGTGTGATGATATTTATGAGTGAAGTATATGAAGTATAAGGAAAGGAAAAAATTATATATGTAGACGATCTTTAATTCATAATCCAGGTTGGTACAGAACCAAGATACATTCTACAAATTGTTTCGGAGTCTAATTAATTCCAAAGACGAAAACGAAAAACACTTCTTGAAATAAAAATTATATTCTTCGTCAGGAATTACATACTGGTATGAATAACTACGACAAACAAAAATATACAAAGACCTTTCATAGCCCAGTCGGGAACGAAGAAATAATAATATAATGAAAGGTAACTAGAACGCCAGATAATTCAAAACCAGAAACATTTCAAGGATTTCGATCCTCGCCTCTTTTACATATATATATATATATATATATATAGAGAGAGAGAGAGAGAGAGAGAGAGAGAGAGAGAGACAGACAGACAGACAGACAGACAGACAGACAGACACAGAGACAGAGAGAGACAGACAGACAGACAGACAGACAGGTAGATAGATAGATAGATATACAACGGTTTCCTATTTCTTTATTGCCCACAAGGGGCGAAACATAGAGGGGACAAACAAGGACAGACAAACGGATTAAGTCGATTATATCGACCCCAGTGCGTAACTGGTACTTAATTTATCGACCTCGAAAGGATGAAAGGCAAAGTCGACCTCGGCGGAATTTGAACTCAGAACGTAAAGACAGACGAAATACCGCTAAGCATTTCGCTTGGCGTTCTAACGATTCTGCCAGCTCGCCGCCTTTCAGTTTCTGTCTACCAAATCCACTCACAAG
>NC_043003.1:10574845-10579845 GCF_006345805.1 Octopus sinensis
ACAACCGATGTTGGTGTGTTTAGTCCTCGTCACTTAGCGGTTCGGCATGAGAGACCGATAGAATAAGTACTAGGCTTACAAAGAATAAGTCCTGGGGTCGATTTGCTCGACTAAAGGTGGTGCTCCAGCATGGCCGCAGTCAAATGACTGAAACAAATAGAAGAATAAAAGAATAAATGTGTGGCTGTGTGGTATGAAGTTAGCGGCCCAACCACATGGTCCTGGGTTCAATTCGACGACGTGGCACTTTGGAAAGTGTCTTGTACTACAGCGTCTGAGGCCAGAAAATAGAGACTGGTAAGGTCGTAGGAATTCTCCGACAACCGCTTCTGTCCCTTTCCGGAAGTATGGCAAGGAGCCGAATCCTGCTTGCACACACATATGGCCTTCTAGCAGCAATCGTCTCCAGCCATGATTTGACCACAGTCCCCAGCAACATCGCAGCCGTCTGAATTGAGCCTATTTATTGCCTTGTTCAAAGTTGTCGGCTGCCTTGGACTCGCCCTCCCAAGAGACACATCCGAACACAACCACAGTTTGGGAGAACGTGGTTTTCATGATGTCCATGTCATGTCTTACAGCTTTTACAGTGTTCACAGAGCATTGAGCAGCAGGAATTTTGATAATCGGCGCAGATTATCATGATGCAGCTAACTCCTTTACAAATGGCTTCCAGTCCTCTATGTCAGCTAACCTTTTCCTGAACTACAACTTTAATCTTTATGCTCACCATTACCGTTGACAGTTCACCGATAAATGAAGCTCTTGGTGAAAATAAGGTGACACAAAAATCGTCAAATTTAGCCGGAACACCCTATATATAGTATTGGGTTGTCTGGAAAGTTCATGCACATTTTTAAAGGAAAGAAAGAGGTCAATAAATACTTGCCACTACATTTTTACTCAACCAAATATGAACCATTTTGTTGCACAATGCCTCTCCATCTTTCCTTTAACTTGAAAATACCCTCTTCCCAGAATTGAGGTGGTTTCATGGCAAAGAATTCATCAAGGTATATTTTTACGTCATCCAAGGAATTGAAATTCTTACCATTAAGACTATTTTGCAGAGACTTGAATAAGTGGAAATCCGAAGGAGCAATATCTGGTGAATATGGAGGATGGAGTAACACATCCCAGCCGAGCTGCAGCAATTTTTGTCTGGTTCCCAAAGTATCAAGTGCTGAAAATGAACTTTCTTATCTTCCATTTTAAAGGGTTACAGAATTAACACAGGTTATAGGAACACAAACCTTCTTCCACGAAAAGATAGCTTAAACTGTGCTCTAAATGGAGGTCAAATCCTATTTTATGGACTCAACCATGTTCTAAAATAAGTCGAAAGATAAGCTACTATAAGTCGGCACGAACTTTCTGGACAACCCAATAATATTTCTGAGCATTCTAAAAATTTTGGAAAAGCTGTTTTCCTTTAAATTTCTTGAGAATGACCCATTTTCAGAAGGTTGAAAAAAGACTTGGTAAAATGTATTATCAGAAATGTGAAGCAATATAATTAAAAGAGTCAGGTCTTTCGTTGTGTGTCAGTTCCAATTTAATAGAAGATTAAAAGAAATTTTCATTCCCCGAATGGAATTAAAGAGCTGCATCTTTTAATTGCGATGTTATTTTATACAAGCCACAGAAACGGGAAAAGTCAAGATTTTATCGATAAACAGAAGCGAAAGCATTCACTTCTGAATAAATTGAACAATGAAATGGAACTATTCCACACTGAAATCGAAACCATATGGGGTTATAAATTACTGCTACTTTTACACCCAAAATTCTACAGATTTCGTGTTTTCATATAAAACTCTTTAGACTAAAAGGTACAAGGCCTGAAATTTTGAGGGAGGAGCAAGAAGATTACATAGACCTTAGTATCCAACAGGTACTTGTTTTATCGATCCCGAAGGGATGAAAGGCAAAGTCGACCCCGACGGCGTTTGAACTCAGAACGTAAAGACGATCGAAATGTTGCCAAGCATTTTGTCCGGGGTGCCAATGGTTCTGTTAATTCACCGACTTGACTTTTCCCGTGTCTGTGGTTTGTTTAAATAATATTGTAATTAAAAGATGCAGCTCTTTAATTCCATTCTGGGAATGAAATATTCAATTTTCATTTAATCTTCTATTAAATTGGAACTGACTCACTAACGAAACACTTGACTCTTTCATTTTACATTTGACGGATATTTCTCCTCATGTTGTTTGTTGTTAATACAATGTTTCGGCTGATATACCCTCCAGCCTTCATCAGGTGTCTTGGGGAAATTTCCGTCAAATGTAAATAATGTACATAATTCCTCATCTCTTAAATGTATAACTATATTACTTCACATTTCTAATAATACATTTTATCAAGCCTTTTTTCAACCTTCTAAAAATGGGCCATTATCAAGAAATATTGGTTTCAAATTTTGGCACAAGGCCAGCAAGTTCGTGGGAGAAGCTATGTCGATTACATCGACCCCAGTACTCAACTGATACTTATATCATCGACCTCAAAATGATGAGAGAGCAGAGATTGGTCTCGGCAGCATCTGAACACAGACCGTAAAGACCCGGAAGAAATGCCATAATGAATTTTTTTCCTGCATGTAACCATTCTACCTGCTTCCCATCTTCAGAATCATAATGTGGGTTTCAAATTCTGGCACCAGGCTAGCAATTTAGGGAGAGGAGTTAAATCGATTACTTCGAAAGGAATGAGAGACAAAGACGACCTCGGTGGCGCTAGAACTCAGTACGCAAAGACGGACGAAGTGCCGCTAAGCATTTCGTCCGGCGTGCTAACGATTCTGCAAACTTGTCGCCTTATGGTCTTGATGTAATGGTTAGAAACTTTAGCACAAGACCAACAATTTTGGGGTAGGAGTAAGGCGATTGCATCGACCCCAGTATTCAACTGGTACTTATTTTATCGACTTCGAAAGGATGAAGGGCAAAGTCAACGGACGAAATGCCGCTAAGCATTTCGTCCGGTGTGCTAACGATTCTACCAGCTCGCTGCCTTCTTTAGAGACATAGATACTAAAACTGGAAGCAAATCCGACCTGTCTTCGCCGTTGGTCGCCTTTATTATTGTATACTGTTTAATTAATCATGATAAATGGTATAATCATTATAAATGTTACATACGTCGTTGTAGGGAAGTGCATTCGGGATTAACGAGATGACCGAAGCAAGGAAATCTCTAAAGTAGAAGTCAATGCATTATGTTATGTTATACTGTGATAAACATCTGCTTCAGCGAGGTCAGACAATGTACTTTACATATAATAAACAAAAGGTGAAACCTTTTCGTAATGTATTGATGTCTTACTTTCCATACGCCATACTTCCTGCTGCTGCTGTTGTTGTTGTCGTTGTTGTTGTTGTTGGCTCGTATCGACCAAGCTTTCATCAAAGATATTCTAGTCGTCGCTGTTTTGTCTTCTTTTAAGAATTATGCGCTGTATCATTATCCAACGTTTTTCTCATTAAGACAACAGTGTATTATTTCAGGGAGATTTAGCTGTTATTTCTATTAAGTCTAGATTTATAATTCCTACTTCCAACAGCCATTGCCGACGAACAAACGAAGAGCCTCTACGAGGTAGCTGGGCATGTTAGAAATAGCAGTCATTAAGGTAGATGAGATATTATTGACTTTGCCTCTTCGTCTCTTGTCTTTTACTTGTTTCAGTCATTGGACTACGGCCATGCTGGAGCAATCACTGTCCTGAAGGGTTTTAGACGAACAAATCAACCTCAGTACTGATGTTTCCATTTTTTTATATAGTCTGGTACCGGTTGTCAAACAGTAGAATGTGACAAACGCAAAAACACAAATACAAAGACACATACACACACACACACACACACCACACACACAGGCACATACTCGCGCGCGAACACATATTTTCAAGGATGAATTCATCCAATCGATCTTCATTCAATTGACAGATCGAACGGAACGCAGAGAGTCTGTGGGGTCAGATTTCCATTCCTTGAAGCGTGAAAATCATTCCTGCGCAGTTCCTTCAGTAGCCTTGCCTTCTCTATACACAGCACAAACATCTCAAGTGGATTGGATTGCGTTGGAACCGTGATTGAAAACGAAGAGAATCTGATATCGAAAATGTTCCTCTTTTTTTTTTTTCTGTAGTTGGCATTTCATTATCATATGCCTGAAAAGAGGTAAAATTTATTCAAATATCCAAAAACGATAGACAAAAGTTGTCGAGAAAGAACAGAGTTACAAAAAACATAAGCTATAAAGAAATCATTCTTCGTGTTAATTCAAATAATATTGGAAGGAAACGAACGAATTTATCTGACGACACAATAGTACGAGTTAATACTTAGTATGAAGTAATTCTGTAAAAGGGAAGTAATTCAAACTTAGTACACCAATTTGAAAAAAAGCAGTAGACGAAATATTAGCATTGATATAACTGAGAATATCTTTAGAATGCAGTGCTTCAGTACAGCCGCAATCTAATGGTTGAAACCTATAAATGGTAACCCGGTTGAAACCGGCTCTGGCTCTGAGTATAAACGTCTTGTTTTCATAAGTTTTGAATTAAAATCTTCCACCAAACCTTAGTCACAATTTATGTTCGTAACACTAGTTGAATGATAACTACATTATTTTACTAAATTCTTTGTTATATTTAAAATTAATTGAATGAAACACGGAGTATCTCAAAATCAATACGGTAACGAAAGGGTTAATGAATAATTATATTGAATAGAAATTTATAAACCATTAAGAGAGAACATGAAATAATTCTTTGTTTTTGTATTTTTAATTATATTAGGTCTCAAGCACACAAATGCTAGAAACAATAGCATGCAAATACTGGGTAAAACCCTTATGGACAGAAAAAGTCGAAGGCTACCCGGCGTTTGTTATGTCTACAAGATATGTGAGTTTTTACCTCACGGCCAGCATTCAACTTTTTCCATCCATAAGGGTTTCCCAGCGCTTCAAGGAATGGAAATCTGACCCC
>NC_043003.1:10582345-10629845 GCF_006345805.1 Octopus sinensis
TCTGAGTGAATTCCGAATACAACCAATTTCGGAATTAGAGATAGACATACAAGAAACAAGCACAGAAAAAGCTAGGCGCATGAAAACCCGTGCCAAAACTGCGGCCTTAGATATTCTGAATAATAAATGGCAAGAAAAACCTCTCTATGGCAAATACCCAAAGAGAGCGAATAACGCAGATATCGACAAAGCCCTGACCCATCAATGGTTAATGGCCTCTGGCTTAAAATCTGAAACAGAGGGGTTTATCATAGCAGCTCAAGATCAATGCCTACCAACAAGAAACTACCAGGCCAACATATTAAAGAACGGCAGTAGCCCAACATGTCGTGTATGCCGACAACAAAATGAAACCATTGACCATGTTGTCTCCAAATGCAGTCTTCTAGCGCCTACAGAGTACCTCAGTAGGCATGATAGAGCAGCACAATATATTCACTGGGTAATTTGCAAAAACCTGGATTTGCCCCATGAAAAAAACTGGTGGGAACACAATCAACCTCCTGTGCTTGAAAATGACCACATCTCACTCCTCTGGAACTTCACCATTCAAACTGACAGGAAGATAGATGCAAATAGGTCAGACATCATATTGAAAGACTTCAGACAAAGAACATGCCTCCTCATTGATATGACTGTCCCAATCGATATAAACGTATCTGTCAAGACCTACCAAAAACTGAGCAAATATAAAGATCTTGAAATAGAAATCAGCAAAATGTGGAAGCTGAAGACTAAAACAATACCTGTTGTCATAGGTGCCCTGGGAATGATAGCGAAAGGGACTGATTGCTACCTAACTCAGATACCAGGAAACCCCAAAATGGCAGAAATTCAAAAGATAGTGCTCATGGGAACTGCTCATATCCTACGCAAAATAGTCTCTATGTAATCCCAAGGTTTAAAACAAACTTTTTTTTTATTTTTTTATTTTTATGTATTAGACATTCGCTAGTACAACACCAAAAAATATATATATATAGCACAGAACCTGTTGTCTCTTGAGGTCTCTGGGTGAGACTTGGAGCCAACTTGTACAGACATAAAGCAAAAGTCAAACATAGAATAATAATAATAATAATAATAATAATAATAATAATAATAATAGTAATAATAATAATAATAATAATAGTAATAGTAATAATAATAGTAATTGTAATTATAATAATAATAATAATAATAATAGTAATAGTAATAATAATAGTAATAATAAAAATGATAATAATAATAATAGTAATAATAATAATAATAATAATAATAGTAATAATAGTAATAATAGTAATAATAAAAATAATAATAATAGTAATAGTAATAATAATAGTAATTGTAATTGTAATAATAATAATAATAATAATAATAGTAATAGTAATTATAATAGTAATTGTAATAATAATAATAATAATAATAATAATAATAATGATAATAAGAGCACTCAGAGAGCGCAAACCTCCGCCAAGGAACACCAACGTCCTCTCGACGATTAGCCAGAGATGATTTTTAAAATGAGTATATCTGAAATAAACTCGACTGCTCTCACAAATGAGAATACTAAACCCGACCGCTCTCAAAAATTAAGCAAAAAAGTACATGTGGTACTCCTTCGGTTACGACGACGAGGGTCCCAGTTGAACTGATCAAATGGAACAGCCTGCTCGTGAAATTAACGTGCAAGTGGCTGAGCACTCCACAGATACGTGTACTCTTGACGTAATTATAGGGGAAATTCAGTATGACACAGAGTGTGACAAGGCTGGCCCTTTGAAATAAAGGTACGACAGAAACAGGAAGAAAGAGGGAGATAAGGTTGTAGTGAAAGAGTACAGCAGGGTTCGCCTCGTTGAACTATAGGCGTTTTCGCTCAATAAACACTCACAACGCCCGGTCTGGGAACCGAAACGGTGATCCTACGGACCGCGAGTCCGCTGCCCTAACCACTAGGTCATTGCGCCTCATGAGGCGGCGAGCTGGCAGAAACGTTAGCACGCTGGACGAAATGCTTAGCGGTATTTCGTCTGTCGTTACGTTGTGAGTTCAAATTCCACCGAGGTCGACTTTACCTTTCATCCTTTCGGGGTCGTTAAATTAAGTACCAATTACGCACTGGGGTCGATGTAATCGACTTAATCCATTTGTCTGTCATTGTTTGTCCTCTCTGTGTTTAGCCCCTTGTGGGTAGTAAAGAAATAGGTCATTGCGCCTCACACACGCACGTATATATATAATAGTAAGAAATATAATTCCAGGGCTTACAGGGAAAAGATCAATTTAACAATTTTAAATCAAATTTCACAATATATAATATATGTATATAATTTAGAGAAAAAAAGACTCTCTTAATTCAATAATGAAAGATGTTATTCACACCATATAGAAAACATATACTATAAAAAAAACCTTAATCTAAATATCAATAAAGTACAATAAATTGTAAATAGTATATACATACATATATTATATATATATATATATATATATATATATATTATATATATATATATATATATATGTATATATATATGCATAAACATGTACATATATATAGTATAGCATAGCATCAGGTGATTGAGTGTAAAGCTAGATTCATTTAACCGCATGAATCCCATATGATTAAGAAGTTTTGTAACCCTCTTCTTCATCTAGTGTTAGTATCAGTATGCAAGCGATTGTGTGTACGTGTTTGCATAACTACGTATAATCATTATTATGCAGCAGAATGATAGGTGAGTCTGTAGCAGGAGCTTACTGTGATAACTGCAATATATATATATATATATATATATATATACGATAATTTTAATGGAGTTAAAGCCCCAGTATATATTACAATTGTTTTTTTTTTTTTTTTGCTCGTATATGATATAAAGATTAATAAAATTTGGTATAATCTAAAAATTTCAGATGTTAGTCTTAAACATTCAGACAAGCAAATTCATAATTCAGATGAATGACATGAGATATTATTCCATTCGAATAACCACATATCTATATTAAGATATAGATGATAAAAATATAGAAATATAAGAATATAAACATAAAAACTATAAAGAGTACCATGAGAGTAGAAAATATAGATAGAATAGATTAACGGAGGCGATTGAAAGCAAAAGTCCAAACCTACAGTTGTTTCAGAAACGATCAGTCTAAACCTACGGCTTTTCTGAAACGGCCGTAGGTTTGGACTGATCCTTTCAATTGTCTCCTTTAATCTATTCTATCTATATTTTCTACTTTCATGATACTCCTTATGGTTTTTTATGTTTATATTCTTATATTTCTATATTCTTATCATGTATGTCTCAATATAAATCGATTTATCTCTTTCCTGAAAATTGCTGGTCTAATGTCAAAATTTGAAATCAATATTATAAGAATTTTGGAAACCACATTTTGATTTTTAAATATATTAAAATAGAAATTTATAAGAATTTTCTAGAGCGTGTAGACTTTAATAATTGCTGTCTTATAGTATAAGGTATACCTAATTAACAAGCTGCTTTCTTCATTATAGTATAAATGTCTCTGATTTCGAAAATAATTTCAAACTCTTTCTACTTTGATCTTTTAAATCTTTTCCAGAATGAATGCATCTCTTGATCAATAGAATATAAATGACTGGAGAACTCCTAATTAATAGATTATAAGACCGACGAAATATAAAAATATAACTTACTGCAATATACGGACATATAGAGACAATTAAAACATTTACACCGAATTCACTATATCAGTAGGCCACTTCTAATTAGGAATCGAAACCGGGGTTGTAGATTTAAATCTCTGGGGGGAAACTATCAATTTTGCTTGAGACAAATTTTAAAGCGAAGTTTATACATTAAGTTACCTCTAAATTTATAGCTCGTTAGCAACTCGAAATTGTATTATAGCGAGATAATTTATTATACTGACACCAAATAAACAATATATGGGAAAACATTGTAGATTTTATATTTATGTATGTATGTATGTATGTATGTATGTATGTATGTATGTATGTATGTATGTATGTATGTATGTATGTATGTATGTATGTATGTATGTATGTATGTATGTATGTATGTATGTATGTATGTATGTATGTGTGTATTTATGTATGTATGTATTTATGTATGTATGTATGTATGTATGTATGCATCTATGTATGTGTGTATGTATGTATGTGTGTATTATGTATGTATGTATTATGTATGTATGTATGTATGTATGTATGTATGTATGTATGCATCTATGTATGTATGTATGTATGTATGTATGTATCCATCTACATAAATATATATATATATATGCGTATGTGCGTGTATATGTGTGTATGTGTGTTTGTTTATATATATACACACACACATATATGTATATACATATATATATATACGTATATATATGTGTGTGCGTGCGTGCGTGCGTGTGTGTGTGTGTGTGTGTGTGTGTGTGTGGTGTGTGTGTGTGTATGTATGTGTGTATGTGTTTGTATGTATATATATGCATAGAAAGGGAGAAGTGTAACTTATTAACTCGGATAAAACTACTGGGAATGAATTCAAAATCAATAACTGAAAGCAAAAGTAAATTAAAATATATAAAATTAATAAATAAAAAGTACCAACGGAAGATGTACGGACAAATCGCATCTGAAAGAAAATCAGTAAACCACCAATCAGATTTCAATACTTTTACAAATTGTTCAGTAGTACATGTTGTACAGCTTGTATTGTCCGACCTCAGGCCGTAAAGGGAAGTAATTAAGTGTCTACAAAAATACAGAATAAATAACAAAAAATATCAGAAATTATACAACAACAAAAAGAAAGAAGACAATGGGACTTTGTGTGGCTAAATGTTTAAAGGATGTTCTGAAAGATTTCTTTGCTCCTACTTCTCTGTTTAGTTCGTAGAGCAGATATTCAGATATTAGTCGATATTCATTTTAACCCTTACGGGATTAGTTCAACTTTTTTTTTCATCGTGTTAATCTTTTAGATCTTTTCGTGGAAGAAAATCAATTTCTGACTTTGTCAAAAATGGACAAAACACTGGAGCAAAGGATGGATGAGAAGAGAGAGAGAGAGGCGGTGGTGGCGGGAGAACTGTTGTCCAATTACTCACTTCCTGTATTTGACTGGTTCTTATTTTAGCTACAATGGGGCTGTGACAAGCAAAGGGAATAAGATATAATATGACTAATTCTTTCTTGGATTTTGGTCTCGAAGACCAGAAATGCTATCAACAACAATATTCAAACACTGGGCTGGAATACCCTTATGGATGGGAAAAGTCGAATGCTAGCCATGTATTTGACTGCTTCTCATTTTAGCAGTGACAGGCAAAGTTAATAATAATACAATAGTTATATTTGTTTGAGTCACTGGACTGCGGTCATTGCTAGGGGCACCACCTTGACGGATTTAATCCAAAACGTTGACCCAACCACATTGTTTAAACATGATATACATTCTATCGAATTTTTGTTGAACTGCAAACTTTCGGAGGCAAGGGAGTGTCTGAGCCAAATTGCAAAGCTAATGATGTATTTACAATATAAATACATCATTCAAAATACAGCCAAAATACCGCCTTGGTTTACCTGGGATTTTCACTAAGGACCCCTACCTTCATAAAATCACCAACCAACATCCATATCTCTAGAAAAAGATGAGTTGTAAGCACCATTCTCCTGCCTATATTCTTCTATCTCTACTCTTTATTCTTCTATCTTTACTCCCTTATTCTTCTATTTTATTCCTTATAAATGTAAGTTTCTGTTCTTTGTAAACTGTAAATCTTCCCTATCTAAAATAGTTATAGCTTGTCTCTGATGATGGTATGCCCAGTGCATGGACATACTAACCTCCTACTTGGGTTATCTCAGAAACGGCTGCAAGACTTCAAATTCACCTTACCCTAATTAGATTATTCTAAATGACTTGAGATACTCGTTCTGCCTTGGTTCTGATTTTTCCACTAATATAATATAATATAATATAATATAATATATAATATAATATAATATAATATAATATTATAATATAATATAATATAATATAATATAATAATATAATATAATATAATATAATATAATATAATATAATATGATAATATAATATAATATAATATAATATAATATATAATATAATATAAATAGTAAATAAAAAAAACGTAGAACAAACACAAAAAACCAACAACGCGAGGACGTGGTACATGTAAAGTATTAGCAGACGCTCAGGGAAGGAAAGAAAGGTGGTTTTACGTTTCGTGCAATGCTCTTCTTCAGAAACAGGAGACAGAGGAAAGACCAATAGAAAAGGAAGACGAAGGAAAAAAATCGCCAACGATTTACATGAGGTTACATTATATATATAGGAAATAGTGGAAGACTTAACTGTTAGCTACGCACCCGATGTGGAGATAAATTATCTTTATATTATGATGTATTGCACATGAAATTTGACTGATCTTTCTTTCGCTTTCGAAACGCATGTTGTACTGTAGTGAGACTGTCCATTCTGATTATATATATATGTATATACATGTATGTATATGTTTGTGTTTGAGTTTGTCTTTCACTACTGTTGATAACTAGTGCCGGTAAGTTTACTTCTCCCTTCACATAGCGGTTCGACAAAAGAGACCGGTAAAATAAGTACCAGACTTAAAAATAACCACTGCAGTCGGTGGCCCACAATGGCCGCATTCTAATGATTGAAACTAGATCAGCGAATGAAATATTTTACTTGATTAATACGCTTTTAGCCTTCAACGAGCTTCAGAGATATAAATTCATTTTTTTTTCGTATATTTTGGGATATTGATTTATTTCTGATCTAGAATCATACAAGGAAAAAAATATGTATTTGAAAATATTAAATGAAATCATGTATGAATAGGTGAAAGCGATGCAAAAGAAAAAGAACAACAAAAAGATCTCGTCAATTTTCCATTCATTTTACTTCTTGTCTAATTTCTGTATCATTTATCATTTGTTTAAAATGATACAGCTTTTTGTTTTTTCATTGGCTTTTTATGTATGTTTTGACGATGAATACACTTTGTATAAGATGAATCTAACAGCTGCAAAGGTCTTTCATTGGTGTTATGTTTACTAATTCCAAAGGCCTGCAAACACGGAAATCTCTCGACATATTCACTCCAGCTGATAAATCTAGTTCGCCAAAATTTCCCTCAAATCAAACCTCATCATTACATACAAAGGGATCGATACCAAGTCGAATAACGTTATCTGAGTATATACCTTTTATATCTTTTGTCCTTTATTTGTTTCAGTAACTGAACTGTGGCCATGCTGGGGCGGCACCTTAGTAGATTTAGTCGAACAAATCGACTCCAGAACATGTCTTTTTAAGGTCCTGGACATATTTTATTGGTCTCCTTTGTCGAACAGTTAAGCTACGAGTATGTAAACAAACCAACACTTATGATCAAGCGGTGGCGGGGTACAAACACAAACGCAGACACACACACACACACACACACACACACACACACACACACACACACACACACACATACATATACATATATATCTCTATATATAAAACTGAAATGTGTTTTTACCGCTTGGATCGCTTTCAATGCCACTACATCCCGTCCGATTCGCTCCAAAATTTACAGGGACATGTAGAATGAGGTGATGATGCCCGTGGGCTACCTTAGAAATCCCTATCTTAAAAGCTGTGGTTGCTAGGGGCCATCTTCCTCACTCACGCCATTACCCTCTCACTCCCCTTCATTGATAACTTTGACAAGTCTATTACCGTTATTTAATGTATCTGTCACTCTCGCTATTTCCTCTCTTTTTCACTCACTCTGTTTCTTACCTTCCCATCACTTCGGCATTCTTTTATGTATCTGTCCGTCACCAACGACACACGAGCATGAGAACAAATATTATGAATCAGATATTCTTGCATTCATTTATATATGTGTGTGTGTGTGTGTGTGTTCTATATATAAATATGTATATATAATGTATGTGTGTGTGTGTGTTTTATATATAAATATGTATATATAATGTATGTGTGTGTGTGTGTGTTCTATATATAAATATGTATATATAATGTATGTGTGTGTGTGTGTGTTCTATATATAAATATGTATATATACAAAGTGTATATATCTGTATTTATGTATATTAAACTTTTTCATACTTTTTCATAGTTATATATATTTTAAAACTAATTATAAATATAATTTAATAATTTTTATTTTCAATTTAAATAATTTAAATTTTTCAATTTTATATTTTCTATATTTTCTATATTATATTTTGTTCATGTTTTTGTTTTTGGTTTTTCACTGTTTGATTTGCCTATTAGTGGTTTTATCTCTAATTTAATTTATACAGATATATATCTCATTTGTATACATTTGTATATATAATGCGTGCACACACACACACACACACACACACACATATGTATACATATATATATATATATATAATGTGTGCATTACGTAGTCGGTCGATTCAGCTGAAAATATGCATACCTATGTTAAAAGTGCTGGCAAGTTTGCATGACAACTATTTTGTTCCTCAAATGAAAGGCGTCACCTCTAGGACAAAATTCCTCATCTTATAAAATGTGGCCCCAGTACACCCGAATGAAATCGGGTTATATTAACCAAAATGTGAAAAGGGGTCTAAATGGGGCTGGAAGGGGATTAAAATTTCAAAGAGTGGGTGTTTAGGAATTCTCTGTTACATCAAGGTAAAAAATTTGCGCCAGCCTTTTAATCGGCAATGTGTTGCCGTCCATGATAAAGAGTCCATGGTGAGTCTACTGTCGTGAGAAAGAATCACTTCAAAACTTGGTGTTTACGAATTTTCTTTTACATCAAGTTGAAAATTTTACGCCAGTCGTTAAACTGTCACTACGTTGCTGTCCGTCGTTAAGAAGTGCCAGCCATGGTGACTCTACTATCCTCACATTCTATCCCTTCAAACTTTGCTTTCCAATATTTTATTATTTTTATTCAACTCGCAAGTTCGTCTGTCCCTTTTAAATGTTAGCGTTTTGCTGTCTGACTTGAAGCAGACCTTTCCGTTGCCACTGCCTGATATTTACGATTGATCTTTCTAAATATTTTATTTCTCAACTTACTCAAGATCTTCTGTTGTTTATAAATGGGAGAGAGATAGATAAAAATAGAGAGTAAGAGAAAGCGAGGGAGAGTCCGAGAGAAAAGAAAAGTAAGAGAGTGGGAAAGTGAGAGAGAAAGGAGAGAAACAAAGACGGAGAATCATCATCATCATCATCGTTTAACGTCCGTTTTCCGTGCTAGCACGGGTTGGACAGTGTGACCGGGGTCTGGGAAGCCAGTCTGATCTGGCAGTGTTTCTACAGTTGGATGACCTTCCTAACGCCAACTACTCTGTGATTGTAGTGGGTGCTTTTTTCGTGCCGCCGGCACAGGTGCCAGGGGGGCTCGCAGCGGCAACGATCGGTTGGTGCATTTTACGTGCCACCGGCATAGAAGCAAGTCAAGGCGGCGCTGCAATCGGCCACGTTCGGATGGTGCTCTTTACGCGCTGAAAGGAAGCAACAGAAAGTAACAACCACACTCTTACCCGCGCGTAGAGCGGGTCACCTTCAGCTAGTATATATATATATATATATATATATATATACGTATGTATGTGTGTGTGTGTGTGTGTGTGTGTGTGTGTGTGTGGAGGCGCAATGACCCAGTGGTTAGGGCAGCGGACTCGCGGTCGTAGGATCGCGGTTTCGATTCCCAGGCCGATTCCACGACGCTCCGGCAGAGGGTGGTGATCCCTGCTGTACTCTTTCACCACTCTTTCTCCCACTCTTTCTTCTGTTTGCCTGCTCGCTTAGCCAGCGGGGTGGCGTCATTCAGAGGCTAAAACAATGCAAACGCATTGTTACCAGCGATGTGTAACAACATCTGATGGTCTGTTCGGTCACGTGATCACGTGATATATATATATATATATATATAATATATATATATATATATATATATATATATACTTATACATACACAGTGAGAGCGCATGGCTTAGTGGTTAGGGTTTTGCACTCACGATCGCTAGATCGTAATTTCAATCCCTAGACCAGGTTGTGCGTTTTACTGTTGAGCAAAACACGTCCCCTCATGTTGCTCTCTGATCACTTCGACACCTGACTAGTGGAACACTTGTGCACCTGTTCAGATAACATCGATTTGATGGAGAGAGTAAGCTAATGTGTGACTCGAACATTTGATCAAAATAAACAAATGTGTGCAGGTTATTCAACAAAAGCTGAACTCTCATACGTCGTCGTTTGTGGAGGCGCGTGGTTAAGGGTGTTAGCATCATGATCGTAAGATTGTGCTTTCGATTCCTGGAGCGGGTGACGCGTTGTGAGCAAAACACTTCATTTCACGTTGCTCCAGTCCACTCAGCTGGCAAAAGTGAGTAACGCTGCGATGGACTGGTGTCCCGTCCAGCTGGGGAACACATACGCCATTGAAACCAGGAAACCAGGCCCATGAGCCTGGCTAGGCTTTAAAAGGGGGCATTTATTATTTTTTTTATATATTAATATGGTGACAAATGGAAACAAAGGTCCACAGCTTTTTAATATTCTCCCAAAGAGTCTGAGGAACTTGCAAAAAAGTAGATGTAGGAGTTTTTAAATCAAAGCTGGACCTCTTCCTGTCGAGAGACCCAGATGAACCTACCTCATGGCAAGAGGTGCAAATGAGGGTAGCTATATCAAACTCCATTCTTCACCAAGTGCCACATATTGGAGGAGGTTCTCAGTAATAAGTGTAGCAAAACGGTAGTGCACCAGCATGGCCGCAGATATGAGCTGAAACTAGAGAAGAAAAAAAAACAAAGTTAGAATGCAATGAAATAGCACATACAGTTACGCACCCAATTCCTTATTGTGCTTAAGTTTTAGAAGTTTCGACTTATCTTTTTTTTTTTTCAGAAATCGATAAGATTTTGCTGTCGCACACGCGTGCAAGATCAATTTTTGCTGTGGTACGGTTTATATTTTAGTGAATCGTCTGCAGTTTATTTGTATTCATTTAATCTATTCTGGTTGCTTGAGAGGATGATGAGATTTGAAGTCACGGACTAAACGCCATCCTACATTTTGTCTGCCACATTATTGTTTCCATCACCTCTATTGATTTAGGGGTGAATTCGATAACTTCCGCACTAATGTCAATCAATTAATGCACTGTGGACATTGATTTTGACCCTAATTGATTGAATCGATACAGTATATTATTGGCGTTTGTCTTAAACACCGTGCGAGGAAAGACGCCAAAGGATTTTGAAATTGCAAAGATCCGACCGAGATATTCAAAGGGGAATTTCAAAACCGGACCAACAACTAAAGTGTGCTTTTTTCGGGTTGAGAGTTGAGACGATGAAACCTAATCAATTAGATTGGCAGATATTCTTTCCTTCATTTATTCTTTTATTCTTTTACTTGTTTCAGTCATTTGACTGCGGCCATGCTGGAGCACCGCCTTTAGTCGAACATTGTTGTTATTATAGTGCATTGTTGTGCCATTCAAGACACATTATTTTTTACAAACAATACACAATGCTTCAAGCGAACTACAATACTTTCCTATATATATACATATATATATATATATATATATATATATATATAATAGAAATATTAAAATTACTAAGTCTCTCTAAAGGAGATTACGGCAGCGTTACTGGAAATTAATAGTTATCGCCATACTAATATGGCAGTCTTATAAATATAAGACTAAAGCTTTAGTCTTATATTTATAAGACTGCCATATTAGTATGGCGATAACTATTAATATATATATATATATATATATATATATATATATATATATATATACTGTTGTGTCTGGGGAGAGTCATTCTCTTTTAGTGCCTTATTATTTAACACACTCACCGGTAAAATTTCCACTTATTTCTTATTTTTATTTTCTAAATTTTCGTTGCGTCTTGCAACCTTTTCAATAGTCTTGACTCTGTCCGTTATTTACACTCTAAACAACGGACAGAGTCAAAACTATTGAAAAGGTTGCAAGACGCAACGAAAATTTAGAAAATAAAAATAAGAAATAAGTGGAAATTTTACCGGTGAGTGTGTTAAATAATAAGGCACTAAAAGAGAATGACTCTCCCCAGACACAACAGAATATGCTTCAACACACGAACTCATATAAAGAATCTTGCAAACCAAATCCAAAAACGAAATATATATATGTATGTATGTATGTATGTATTTGTGTATTTGTGTCTGTCCCCCCACCATTGCTTGACAACAGATGTTGGTGTGTTTACGTTTGTGTAACTTAGCAGTTCGGCAAAAAAAGGCAAATAGAAGAAGTACAAGGCTTACAAAGAATAGAATAAGTCCTGGGGTCAGTTTGTTCGACTAAAGGCGCTGAGGTCGACTTTGCCTTTCATCCTTTCGGTGTCGATAAATTAGGTACCAGTTGTGTACTGGGATAGATCTAATCGACTGGCCCCCTCCCCCAAAATTTAGGGCCTTGTGCCTAGAGTATAAAAGAATATCAATCCCTCAGGGTCCCTCACTCTGGATTTTCTGTAGTGGTTAGCCTTTTTTGAAACACTCAATAAATTACCCTACAAGGCTTGTTATTATAGAGGGCGTGGTTTTGTGCAGAGCCAATCTCACTTTCTCATCTTTCAAACATAGATTAATCTGATGCAACAACTGCCATGAGCGCAGTAGTTAGCAAGATGTAGGATTTGTATGGAGTTACCTTCTCTTAGATGAGCAGCTAAAGAGCTGAAGGGCCTTATCTGCTCTACGTCCGTTGGGGGCATTTGTTAGTGACAGTTAGCACGCCGGGTGAAATGCTTAGCGGTATTTCGTCTGCCGTTACGTTCTGAGTTCAAATTCCGCC
The DNA here is from genome assembly GCF_006345805.1 of Octopus sinensis. Classification (NCBI taxonomy): domain Eukaryota; kingdom Metazoa; phylum Mollusca; class Cephalopoda; order Octopoda; family Octopodidae; genus Octopus; species Octopus sinensis. Next base: position 10,595,243 of record NC_043003.1, read on the forward strand.
GAGGTCGACTTTGCCTTTCATCCTTTCGGGGTCGATAAATTAAGTACCAGTTACACACTGGGGTCGATGTAATCGACTTAATCCGTTTGTCTGTCCTTGTTTGTCCCCTCTATATTTAGCCCCTTGTGGGTAATAAAGAAACAGGTATTTCATCTGCCAGTTACGCACTGGGGTCGATGTAATCGACTTAATCCGTTTGTCTGTCCTCTCTGTGTTTAGCCTCTTGTGGGTAGTAAAGAAATAGGTACAAATAATTTATGGGGTAGGTTAAAGGCGGCTATTGTATTGCAGTTTTTTTGGCATTAAGAAAAAGCTGGTGTACTGTGATAAGTCCATAATTATCAGAGATGCTTACATTGTGTGAAAATGATGTGGAAGGAGAAATTTATATACATTTTAAATTAAATTTGGCAGTTCGTGTAGTGTGTTAACATTGATTTTCTATCAACTAAAAGTTTTATTTGTGCTTTATTTTCATGCACTTAGAGAATGTTGATAGCATTTAATCAATTCTAATTATTTTAAAATTTGGTTTTATTTCTGTACTTGCTAAAATTTCGTATCTGACTAATTTGAATTTTCAGTTTTGACTTTTTTGTTTTCAAATTTATAAATAATAGTTTTGAGTTTTGGCAAAAAGCCAGCAATTTTGAGGGGAAAATTAAGTTGATTACATCGACTCCTGTCCCCAACTGCTACTCAATTTATTGATCCCCGAAAGGATGAAAGGTGGAATCGACCTCGGCGGAATTCGAACTCAGGACGTAAAGATGGACGATATGCAGCTAAACATTTCCCCCGTGGTGCTAACGACTCTGCCGGCTCACCGCCTTTTTTACTTGTATTCTAGGCAAGGCCTGGAATTTGGAGGAGGGGGCCAGTCTTTGTCATCGACCTCAGTACTTGACTGGTACTTAATTTATCGACTCCGAAAGGATGAAAGGCAAAGTTGACCTCGGCGGAATTTGAACTCGGAACATAGCGGCAGACGAAATACCGGCGTGCTAACGATTCTGCCAGCTCGCCTTCTTTTTTTCACTTGTATAAATATTTATTTCTTTATTGCCCACAGGGGGCTGAACATAGAGGGAACAAGCAAAGACAGACAAAGGGAATAAGTCGATTGCATCGACCCCTGTCCCTAACTGGTACTTATTTTATTGACTACGAAAGGATGAAAGGTAGAATCGCCCTCGGCAGAATTTGAACTCAGAATGTAGCAGCAGAAGAAAAGCCGGCGTGCTAACGATTCTGCCAGCACGCCGCTTTTTTTTTTTTTTTTTATTTACTTGTATAAATATCTATTTCTTTATTGCCCATAAGGGGCTAAACATAGAAGGAACAAACAAGGACAAACAAAGGGATTAAGTCGATTATATCGATCCCAGTGCGTAACTGGTACTTATTTAATCCACCCCGAAAGGATGAAAGACAAAGTTGACCTCGGCGGAATTTGAACTCAGAACGTAGCGGCAGACGAAATACCGGCGTGCTAACGATTCTGCCAGCACGCCACTTTTTTTTTTACTTGTATAAATATTGGCTTGGCTGCTTGGTTGAAGAAGGTGCGTGGCCAAGTGCTTAGGGTGTTGCACTCAAGAACAGGGTTTCGATTCCCCGACCGAGCAGTGTTCTTAAGTAAAACACTTCGTTTCACGTTGCTCCAATCCATTCAACTATAAATGCAACGGACTGGCGTCCCGTTCAGGAGGGGTTTTGTGATCTCAGTTACTTATACAACAAAGAAAACCAGGTAATCGGCCCCTGCGAGTTCTTGGACTCGAAGCAAAAATCTCAATGGATGGATGGTGTTTGGTTAAGATATTCATGTTGCAGCCACGTAGTTCCACGTTCGATCTTGCAAACTGGCATCTAAACTTGGAGAGACCAATGCCTTATAAATCTTCTTTCTTTTTTTTGCACAAGGCCAGCAATGTCGTGGGGTGGGGGGAAACCGATTAAATCGAGCCCAAAACGATGAAAGGCAAAGTCGATCTCAGTGGAATTTGAACACTAAACGTTAAAACGGACGAAATGCCGCTAAGCATTTTATCCGGCGTGCTAACGGTTTTGCCAACTCGCTGCCTTTTAATGCCTTAAAAATGAAATTTGGTAACGCAAAATGTACGGAAGCGAACTGAATACACATACAGACACACACACACACGTGTATTTGCATGAGTGTGTGTGTGCGTGTATATCGGCGTGCAGTTAACAAAATCGGTGCATCGACAAACCTTGTAGAGTTAAGTACCGTTCAAAATATAACCCTTGGCGCTCAAGTTGATTTTCCTTTCGTTCTTCCACGAGATCGATCAAATAAATACCAGATAAAGTATTATGGTCGATATTATTGACTGAAAATTTTCTTGAAGATGGTATTCCAACAAGTCCTCAATCTAAGACTGAAATCATCAAAGGCCTAAACAATAAATAGCTCAATAGATTTATCGATGTTGGTTATTGGCTAAACCTATTTACGTTTATATTGTTGCTGTTTCACTAAATTCTTTTTGTCTACACTGATTTTATGGAAGACTAAAATATATGAATGGATAAACTATCTGTTTATCTCTATCTCTCTCCTCTTTCTCTCTCTCTCTCCTTCTTACGTCCTCGCATTCTCTTCCTCTATCTCTCTTTCTCTCACTGCCACTCTCTGTCTCTCTATCTCTTTCTATCTCTCTTCCTCTCTCTTTCCTTCTCCCTCTTTCTCTCTCTCCCCTCAGCTCTATCCCTCCCCACGTCTCTCTCCTCCTCTCTCTTCGTTTCTATTCCCCTCTCCCTCTCTTTCTCTCTCTCTCTCTCCCTCCTTACTGCTCTCTCTCCCTCCCTCCTTCTCTGTCTATCTCTATCTATCTATCTATCTATCTATCTATCTATCTATCTATCTATCTGGACTTTATATATTATAACCTCAAATGCCAGAGAGATCAACTTTACAATTCATATTTTCCGGTCCGATCAAACAGACTGTTACCCACCAAAAATATAAAATATTAGTAAGGTTGACCACCCGTTGATGGATACCACTTAGCATTTCACAGTTTACCCCCACTTGTACGTGGAATAAACAGCATTGTCCAAATTAAATTTGAAATAATTTTTTTTTTTAATATTTTTCCTTACTTCTCCTAGCATGACGTGTGTTCGTATAAATAATATGCCTTACACAAACAGGCGAAGGAATATGTGTGTTAGTGCATGTGAGAATGTGCTGATTGGTTTGTTTGTGTTTACGACGAAGAGGAAAGTACTCAGTACAATAAATAAAGAGTACAAATTTTATTTTAAAAAACTGAAACGTCTTAAATCTACGAATTTCCTGTGTCGATTATGCAAACAAGTGAAATAGAGAAATTGCGTGACTTTATCGAAGAAAAAATGCTCGTAAGAAAAAATGTTCTATTCGCATACAGAAATATGCGAGAGTTTCTTGTCTTCAGTATTATATGTGTAAAACACACGATAGCAAGACAGATAGCTACTGACAATGAGTTCTAACTTTTAATGAATAACTCTCTACTTCATTATATGTTCCTTTTCAGTATATTTCAGATTCATTGTGTGAAGAATAAACGATATGAACCAGTTGGTAGCCGGAAATTCATCGATAAATATCGATATATGTGTCTGTAAGAAATCATCATTTTCGATACATTCTAGATATATTTCCATAACCGTGTGGTGAAGTGTGTTTCCGAATGTATTAATACTTAGCCAAAGTCTCTTTTAAAGGTGTTTCCAGTAAGCCCTATATAGAGTTTGGTATCTGATACCCTGGCAGGCAGAAATACGCCCCACCATCTCGCACTCCGAATAAATCGAGAAGTCCAACGGTTGATAATATCAACTATTATAGAATTGATTGTCTCTTATAGATCACGTCTCGTGACATTAATGTACAAGAAAATACTACATTTGTCTCTCAGAGAAGTATAACATTTTTTTCCGGACTTTGGCAATTTTGAACAAAATATCGGAATTGATGAATCTCAATCTATGTAGACACATAAATATTTAATCGTAAATTTACAACCACTAACAGGCTGAAATAGTTTATTTCCTACATAGATGATTTAAAAAAAACCTTCCTTCCTTGACTTCGTGAGTTTTACATATAGACCGTAAAAAATATGAAAATATCACGTAGTTTTGAATGTGAATAGATAAAATATATTTTGTATTCTGCTCATAAAAAATGAACAGATGAATATATGATGTAATTTTCTAGACATTTTTTCCGCAAAATCTTGATACCTAATCATAAAATCTCAATAATTGATAATATTTCGATGAAGTTAAGAATAGTTTTGCTTATGTATCGTCACGTACCTTTCCTACTTCAACCATTTTAACAATCGTCAACGTAAAATGCAAGCTAGAATTTCAAGAGACTTCAGCTTTTAATAAATTATACTTACCACACAGCGCAGGAGTGGCTGTGTGGTAAGTAGCTTGCTTACGAACCACATGGTTCCGGGTTCAGTCCCACTGCGTAGCACCTTGGGCAAGTGTTTTCTACTATAGCCTCGGGCCGACCATAGCCTTGTGAGTGGATTTGGTAGACGGAAACTCAAAGAAGCCCGTCGTATATATATATATATATATGTGTGTGTATGTGTGTGTATATGTTTGTGTGTCTGTGTTTGTCCCCACCATCATCGCTTGACAACCGATTCTGGTGTGTTTACGTCCCCGTAGCTTAGCAGTTCGGCAAAAGAGACTGATAGAATAAGTACTAGGCTTACAAAGAATAAGTCCTGGGGTCGATTTGCTCGTCTAAAAGCGGTGCTCCAGCATGGCCGCAGTCAAATGGCTGAAACAAGTAAAAAAAATCTACTATGTATATTGAGTGTATACACACATATAGGTTTACATACGCACGCACACACACATATACACACACATATTAATATTTATTTTTATGTCAAGTTATATATAAAAACAATTTAACATGATGGAAGCACTCCGTCGGTTACGACGATGAGGGTTCCGGTTGATCCGAATCAACGGAACAGCCTGCTCGTGAAATTAACGTGTAAGTGGCTGAGCACTCCACAGACACGTGTACCCTTAACGTAGTTCTCGGGGATATTCAGCGTGACACAGAGAGTGACAAGGCCGGCCCTTTGAAATACAGGTACAACAGAAACAGGAAGTAAGAGTGAGAGAAAGTTGTGGTGAAAGAGTACAGCAGGGATCACCACCACCCCCTGTCGGAGCCTCGTGGAGCTTTAGGTGTTTTCGCTCAATAAACACTCACAACGCCCGGATTTAACATGAAACTTACCAATTACTCAATACTTTCAAGTAAAGTCCATTTTCTTTAGTTTCAGCCCGAGTGTTGCGGCCATGCCTGGGCACGGCTGTTTGCTTTCACTCAACCTCCTCTGGAGTGTGGCATTTGGTGAATGAGGAAGTCTGACGTTGCCGCCCTCAACTGTGCTTCCTGCCTTGAAGCAGGTTCATCCGGGACTGTTGACAGAGGAAAATCCAGTTTTGTTTTGAAGAAACCTACATCCACGTCATGCAGGTCCCTCAGGCTTTGTGGGGGGATATTGAAGGGCTGTGAGCCCTTGATCCCCAGCTTCGTGTTTATTATACTTTTACAAGACGGGGTTCTTTTACAAGGCAGTGATTTCGAAGTTTCGGCCCGTTAGCCTTCATCAGAATAAGGCTATGTTTGTGTGCGTGTATCTGTGTGCGTGCGTGTGTTTGCGCGTTGTGTGTGTACGTATGCATATGTATACACGCACATACACACATACACGCAGAAACACACACACACATACACACATATGTATATAATGTAGTAGGATCGATCAATTGATCGTGTTTAAAACAGCTGGTTAGCATCTAGCAAAAACAAAACTTTTATAGAAAACAGAAATGAATCGATAACCGATCAATAACGTTTATCAATCAATGAATCAAATGCTCTTCACCCCATATCAAGATTAGACAGAAAATTTTCGATAAGACGACAGACAACACACAACTCGTTTACGAAAACAATAAATGTTGCTTCTGCAAAAATCAAGTCCATAAATGAATGGAATGGAAGAAATAGTCAAAAGCACTACAGCTGTTTCAAAAGGGATACTCCGTACATATTATGTAACATCACAAATGTTTCATGATCATCCAGTGGCTTCCTCATCGAGTGCTTACGAAGATTCTATTGTAAATTATTTGCCGTAATGAATTATGCAAAAAAACGAAAACGGGCGAGGAATCAAAAAAGGGGGTGGAAAGTGGGATTGATAAAGGGCTCGTCGGTTGCTCTACTTGGAGATTATCTCTGCGAGATAGATCGGGGTATGGTTTCAAGATCACTTCGCTTTCTGCATAATCAAATTTATAGTTCGGTCACAGAGGATTCTAATTTGGTTAATGTTTTTAATATATGGTTGAATGTGTGTGTGTGTGTGTGTGTGTGTGTGTGTGTGTGTGTGTGTTGTGTGTGTGTGTGTGTGTGTGAAGGTGCGTGGCCTAGTTAAGGTGTTGCACTCATAATCGTAAAATGCTGGGTTCGATTCTCAGGTGGTGCGTTGTTTTGCTTTCGTTTTTTTTTTCTCTGTTCTTATTTACCAAAAGCCACTTCATTTGACGTTGCTCTGCGGTCACTTTGACATCCGACGCGTGGCACACTGTCCACCCTGTATTAGGCAATGTCAAATGGATGGAGTAAGTGAACCAATATACAGCACAAACATTATTTGATCTCTATAAAAAAAGAAGTCATTTGTGCAGCTTGTTCAGTAAGAAATCGCGAAATTCTAATCTGTCGTTTACATGAAAGTCTACGATATATATGTGTGTGCGCGTATTTGTATGTGTGTAAACTCGATCGTCCGATCAAAAGGATCTACAATTAAAACACACACAATGATATTAAAAAACGGAAAAGCTTGGATTTATTGAATCTTTTCTTATAAAAACTTACTGTTTGTTTCAACAATGGTATCGTCATAGGAAAACTGACTTCACTAGATTCGTAATAAATTCTTGTATAGTTTATTGAATAAAAATAATAATCGAATAATAATATTGTCTGGAGTAAAAAGCAAAGAACACAAGAGAAAGAAGGGAAAAGGGAAGGAGTGGCTGTGTGGTAAGTAGCTTGCTTCCCAACCACATGGTTCCGGGTTCAGTCCGATTGCGTAGCACCTTGGGCAAGTGTCTTCTACTATAGGTTGGTAAGCAAGCGACTTACCACACAACCACTCCTATACATGTATTTGTGTGTCTGTGTTTGTCCCCCCACCATCGCTTAACAACCGATGTTGGTGTGTTTACATCCCTGTAACATTAGTGGTTCGGCAAAAAGAGACTGATAGAATAAGTACTAGGCTTACAAAGAATAAGTCCTGGGGTCGACTTGTTCGACTAAAAGGCGGTGCTCCAGCATAACCGCAGTCCAGTGACTGAAGCAAGTAAAAGAATAAAAGAATAAAAGAATAGTCAGAAATATAGAGAAATGGAATAGTAAGAGAAAAAAGAAAAAAAATCAAGAACAAAGAAATAAATTGGAATAACAGCAACAAACAATGCTATCTTTTATCTTTTACTTGTTTCAGTCATTAGACTGCGGCCATGCTGGGGCACCGCTTTGAAGAATTTTTAGTCGAATGAATCGATAGCAGTACGTATTGTTTTTATGCCTGATTCTTATTCTATCGGTCTCCTTTTGGCTAACTACTGATTTACGGGGACGTAATCACACCAACACCGGTTATCAAGCGGTACCGGAGCAAACGCAGAAACAATAACGCACACACACACGCACGCATGCATATATATATATATATATATATATATATAATATATATATATATATATATCGGGCTTCTTTCAGTTTCCCTCTCCCGAATCCATTCACAACGCTTTGGACGGCCGAACTGCTAGGTTACAGGGGCATAAACACACCAACACTGGTTATAAGTTGGTGGTAGGGGAAATACCGAAACAATAATACACACACACACACATACAGCCTTGTGAGTGGATTTGGTTGACAAAAACTGAAAGAAGCCCTTCGTGTGTGTGTGTATGTGTGTGTGTTATTATGTCTGTGTTAGTGCCCATCACTACTTGAAAACCGGCGTTTGTGTGTTTAAGTATCCGTAACTTAACGGTCCGGCAAAAGAAACCGATAGAATAAGTACAAGGCTTAAAACCAGCAGCAAACACTGGGTGACGATTCGTTCGACTAACATTCTTCAAAGCGATGCCCCAGCATGGCTGCAGTCTAATGAATGAAACAAGTAAAAGATATAATATGAAAGATAAACCCTGCAAGGCAGCAGCCCAGCATGGCTGCAGTCCAATGAGTGAGGCAAGAAAAAGATAAAAGATGTAGAATTAAATTATATAAACAAATGAATAATTTCTTTGAAAAAGACTATTGACTTTGTTAAACGGATTTTGTTTTTTTAAGCTTGGACCGAAGAAGACAACATAATGTCCGTTGAGAAAAAAAATTACTTGTAACTAGATACATAAATAGGAAGAAGAATAAGAATGTCGAGATTATAAAACTATGAATACAAAGAAAAAAGAAGCCGTGTAAAATGTTATGAAATTTCTATTCCTAAAAGCGAATAAATATTTAAAATATACGATAGTCTACCGGAAGCGCTACAGAATCTAAAACATGTGGAATCGAATGCGAGTGTGTGAGCATGTGTGTGTGCATGAGTATGTGCATGTGTGTGTGTGTATGCAAAAACCAAACACGTTGATAGTTTTGGGAAAGTGTCTTATGTAACAAAATCAAATGCTAATACGATCCATTAGATTCCTGCAAATAACAAAGGAATTTCAATGACCAAATATCGGTTATATAAATTTACATCTCCAAACCAACCATATCTGCATATCTATACAAATACAAACATAATAGATACACACACCCGCACACACAAGCACAGAGTATATTTATTTCTTTATTGCCCACAGGGGGTTGAACATAGAGGGGACAAACAAGGATAGACAAAGGGATTAGGACGATTGCATCTGACCCCGAAAGGATGAAAGGCAAAGTCAACCTCAGCAGAATTTGAACTCAGAACATAAAGACAGACAAAATACTGCTAAGCATTTCGCCCGGAGTGCTAACGTTTCTTATTTCTTTATTGCCCACAAGGGGCTAAACACATAGGGGACAAACAAGGACAGACAAAGGGATTAAATCGATTACATCGACCCCAGTGCGTAACTGGTACTTAATTTTTCGACCCCGAAAGGATGAAGGCAAAATCGACCTCGGCGGAATTTGAACTCAGAACGTAACGGTAGACGAAATACCGCTAAGCATTTCGCCCGGAGTGCTAACGTTTCTGCCAGCTTGCAGCCTTCACACAGAGTATGTATTGTGTGTTCAGTTAGATGTACGTCTTTTACTGCTGAGTTTGGATCTTCATGTGTAGTGCTATCATCCAGTAAAGTGGTGTGAATACGGCTGCACTTGATAATATTACATATGATATACAGTGTAAATCTAGGAGAAATTCCTACATCCTGTGTGTGTGTGTTTGTGTGTGTGTGTACGTGTGTGTGCAATAAAAGAAGAATGGGCGATGGCAGTTCAATCAGTGCTAAATATGTTTCAATAGCGTAGCATTTTATTCATATTTCGTGCATTACGAATTTAGCACGAATTGTGAGTATCGTCCATTCTTCTCCGTTTATTGTATTTATTTACCGCATGCTATCGTCACTACTTAGATTGGAATTGTGAGATACTTGTTATCTTTAAATAACAGATGTTAATTTTCTATAGGAACGATAAAATGCCAATATAATTAATTGATTAATTAATTAATTTATTTATTTATTTATTATCTGCTAACCAATCACACGCTGGAAGCTACCGACCTAATAGCTTCGATCGACGTGATCCAAAGAAATTGATATATGTGTGCTTGTGTATACATGCAGACATCTGTACGTGCAAAAGTAACACATACACCTACATGTGAATTTAAGTTTGGTGGGCGGTGGTAGTGGAGATGGTGGGTGTCATCGTTGTCGTCGTCGTCGTAAGGATAGGACTATCTGAAGTTATAGTGACGCCGGCACAACAAAAGGTGTTCCTTGAGATTCATTTTAAACCTAACGGAGGCCTGCTTTCTCTACGTCTGAAACAGCTGATTTTTTTGGGGGGGTGGTTAAGAAAAAGCTAGAGAAAGAGAGAGGGAGATTGTGAGAAGAATAATTACCATCTGTATTTCACAAGCAATATATTTTCGACACCTAAAATGATGAAGGGTATAATTACTTAGGATGGGATTTAAACTTGGAGAGCAAATATAACAAATACGTGTCTCCAAGCAATCTTCAGACACAGGAAATGTTATAAAAACCTGCCTAAACACATGTCTCCACAGCATGAAACTATTAGTAGCTCGCATCCTTATACTATGTACATTAAATGATATTTACCTCTCACTGGATGGAGTACTTCTTTTATTGATCTTACCTTAACGAAACAGTAATCTATGGATATATATATATATTCATATATTTGGATGGGTGGATACTTGTGTGGGGTGGGTGGTAACTACATACGCAGCGACTGCACAATGCACATCAAAGTTAGTTTTTAACTTGAAGTGCTCAACAAACAATTAAAAATGAAACGAGATTCGATCATATTCGAATGTAAAAGATAAAATGGAATTTCATCAATTTTAGATGCACCATACAAAGATATGACTTTATTTATCGCATATACGTGTGTGTATATGTATATATATATATGTATGTATGTATGTATGTACGTATATATATCTATACACACATATACATATATATACACACATATACATACATGTGTGTGTATGTGTGTGCGCGCGCGCATGTGCGTGTATTCATATACACCTCTCTCTCTCTCTCTATATATATATATATATATATATATATATGTGTGTGTGTGTGTGGTGTGTGTGTGTGTGTGTGTATGTATATACACATATAGATATATACATATATATGTGTATAAATGTATATATATATATATATATGTATATATATACATATATATATACACATATATATGTACATATATATATGTATGTGTATATATATATATATATATATATATATATATATACACACATATATTTATATGCTCATACATTTGTATATCTATATTTGCATATGCATGCATGTATACATGTATAATCGCATATATCTATATATATGCGATGATACATATATATACATGTCTATATATATAGAGAGAGAGGGAGAGAGAGAGGCAGACAGACAGACAGATAAATAGATAAACAGATAGATAGATAGGTAGATACATACATACATATATATATATTTAATAAATACGTATATAATGCATACATATATATATATATATAATATATATATATTATATATATATATATATATATTATATATATATATATATATATATATATTTATATAATACATATATAATGCATACATAAATATATATATATATATGAGTTTGGATGGCTGTATGGCACTTTCTATGCTCGCAGTTTGTTATTGATAAGGTTTTTAATTTATCTTTACTTTCCCATGTATGGTTTTCTTTAATGCATCTCTTATTCTCTCATACAAAGTGAGATTTTTTCTATCGCATTTTATTAGTAATGTGTTCGTCTCTTCTATAGTTCGTATCCATCAAGTCTAATGTATTTGTTGCACTACATTTCGTATTATGTTTTTCTATGGCTTCGTCTATTACTTTCTTAGCAGACCCGTTGTTCATTAGTGCTAGCTTTGTACGGAATTCTTTATGTACTGCTTCGCTTACGGGAGAAAGAATATAGATGTTCTTCCAAATAGAGATTTTACTTCAGACATATTTTATCCGTGCAGACATGCGCAGTGTTCGAAGGGGAATTTGCGTTGATTTGTGTATTTGTTTGAGACACTTAGACTCCTGGTGGACGTGACGTAACTGTTGTTTTCTATTTGAAGGTTTCTTATTTTTATTTTATTATTTTATTTTATTTTATTTTATCTGTTTTCTATTTGAAGGTTTCTTATTTTTATTTTATTATTTTATTTTATTTTATTTTATCTAGTTTCAGCTCACGAGCTGTGGCCATGCTGGGGCACCGCCATTTGGTGTTGCTATATGATTTTACTTCATGAATGCCTTTTAGCAAATGCCATTTGATGCATGAGAGAGTTCGATGCAGCTGCCCTCATCTGCACCTCCTGTCGTGAAGTTGGTTCATCTGGGACACCTGACAGGAAGAGATCCAGTTTTATTTTAAAGACATCTACATCCACCCCATGCAGGTCTCTCAGGTTCTTCGGGAGGATATTGAAGAGCTGTGGGCCTCTGAAGCCCAGGCTATCACAGTATCTTGTCCATCTTATTTGTTTCGCTCATTAGACTGCGGCCATACTGGAACACCACCTTGATTAACTTTTAGTTGAACGAATCGACCCCAGTACATTTTTATGGGTTTACCCTTCCAAAATACCTGAGACCTGCATGGTGTGGATGTAGGGGGCTTGAAAACGAAACTGGATCTCCTCCTGTCAAGCGTTCCAGATGAGCCAACCTCACGGCAGGAAACACGGATGAGGGCAGCAGCATCAAACTCCCTCATTCACCAAATGCCACATATTAGAGGAGGGAGGTTTCAAATAATGATGGTGTAGCACAGTCAACGGCGATGTTCCAGCATGACCGCAGCTTTAAAACTGAAGCAATTTAAAGAATTAAATGTGTATATGTATGTGAATATATAATATATATAATATGTGTGTGTGTGTGTGTGTGTGTGTGTGTGTGTGTGTGTGTGGCTGTGTGGTAAGTAGCTTGCTTACCAACCACATGGTTCCAGATTCAGTCCCACTGCGTGGCACCTTGGGCAAGTGTTTGCTCCGATAGCCTTGGGCCAACCAAAGCCTTGTGAGTGGATTTGGTAGACAGAAACTGAAAGAAGCCCGTCGTATATATATATATGTATATATTATGTGTGTGTGTATACGTATGTGTGTCGCTTGACAACCGATGCTGGTGTTCTACGTCCCCGTAACTTAGTGGTTCGGCAAAAGAGACCGATAGAATAATTACTAGGCTTACAAAGAATAAGTCCTGGGGTCGATTTGCTCGACTAAAGGCGTTGCTCCAGCATGGCCACAGTCAAATGACTGAAACCTGTAAAAGAGTAAAAGAGTATTGCGACGAATTCTTTCGCTTTCCATCTACGAAAGCCCCTCACAAAACATTTTGATCGGTTCGAGGCTATAGTAGAAGATACTTGCCCAAGGTGCTAGGCAGTGGGACTGAAGCCAGAACCATGTGGTTGGAAAGCCAACTTTCTTACTCTACAACCACGTCTGGAAACTTCGAGATATGGCATAAATCTCTCTCTTATTTTAAATAATGGCCCTTGTAGTACATAAAGTCGTAAACAACAGCATATTGAGAATTTCATTAGAAATCACTTGGGTAGAAATGGTTGAAGGAACTTCTAACTCCGTCCTACACGCTTTAACTGTTTTCAGTTCTACCAATAAACAAAACCATTTATATATGTGTGTTTTTATGTAGTGTATGTGTGTGTATATGTATATATATATATGTCGGTGGCCCTCCCATTTGATAGGGGCAGAAGACAGTGCAACCTTTGTGTCTCCGAACTCTTCCATATTTTGTTTGCCAGAGGCCGGATGGTAAACGGGCTCTTACAGTCGGCTTTTCGATGCCCCCATTGGCGGCGTTACACTTATCTGGCTTTTAATAGCGTTTATAAATAATACCGCACCCATAGCCCTTGGTAACAAATTCTGAAATAGCCTTTAAGATATCTACGATTAACCACTGCAGGGGAATTACTCCTGTAAGACAAACGGGGCTTGGTTTTTTCACAGCGGGGGGTTTCCTTGACAAGGCAGACTTAGATGAACACACACACACATAAACATAATTATATATATTTTTTTTCTTTCTGCCACCCAACGGTTATCACGGCAGTAGCCACTGACAGCCGAACGATCAAACGCACACACGTACACAAAAAATGTTTTCTACCCCTACACCAACACACACATATATAGAACAGTATACACACACACACGTCTCTAAGTAGATTTTTTCTCGCCCCTTATAAAACATCCAATATTCCTTAAATAGTCAGAACTTTATTCTCGGTCACAAAGAACATCTATACACCCTCACCCCACCACATGATTGACCGATGCCTGACCCGTTGAATTCTTCAGCCACCGTTTCTCACATACACTGATAAAGTTATCGCCATGGGCTCTTAGGAGCATAATTCGATTTGTTTTTGCTCCGCCTCTGTTCTGTTTTTTGTTTTTCCAACGAATTTCCTTTTTTCTTCCTGAAGAGAAAGACACAATATGGTCCCATTATTCAATCGGATTTTGGTAATTTGTGCCTTCGAAACACGTGTAGAATGAAATAAAACGATTTCTGTTCAATCTGCGTTCAGCTCCATTTCTTCAATTCACCAATAATGTTTTAATTTCAATTATCCGCACCAACGCATGGTTGCAACGCCAGATGGTTGTACCTCCAACCGTGCTGTTTACTGCTGTGATTTTGCTACTAAGGTATCGGTTAAACTTTTGATTAATCTACTACAAATTATTTCATCTTTCTATTTCACACATAATATATATATAATTATATATATATATATATGATATGATACATATATACATGCATGCATGTGCAAATATAGATATACATATGTATGCATATAAATATGTGTATGTATCTCCCTTTCTCTCTCTCTCTTTCTCTCTCTCTCTCTCTCTCTCTCTCTCTCTATATATATATATATATATATATATATATATATATATATTTGTGTATCTGACTGTATATGAATATCTATATGTGTATATACACAGATGTATGGATGTTTCGTTTATACTTACATAAATATCTCATAAACAACATCTCGTGCTTTGTGTTATATGTGTACGTGCATGAGTGTGTGTGCGTGTGTGTTGTGTGTGTGTGTGTGTGTGTGATAGATGGATGACTGGATAGAATATTGTTCGTTCATCAACGTCATTCGTCAAAAGCATATTGGTCTAAAAACAACATTTCTTAGAATAACAAAGCGGTCTTCAGAGATATTCTTAGAAAAAGAAAATTGGTTGAAAAACAAATTAATCAAAAATGTATTAGTTGACATCAAATACTCTGAAATGCATACTCGTAAATAAAATATAAAAACATAGATATACATCGAAACTTAATACCGGCTATTTAGTTCTCTTTTTTTTTTAAAGTACTTATAGCAATTTTAAAATGATAAGAGCAAATTATATTTTGAATGAAATATATTTTTCAATTTACTTTCAGGCTATCATTTTATAAGAAAATATTAATGTCAATGGCAACACATCAAAACTTTATCTGCACTAATTTCGTTAACTGACATATTAGACTTTTCTAACATTAAGAACAAAATTATTTTTCGGACGAAGTACATTTTCATATTTTCTATGTACGCATTTGTGTGTCTGTTTGTAACGTCGTGGCACTCCGTCGGTTGCGACGACGAGGGTTCCAGCTGATCCGATCAACGGCCTGCTCGTGAAATTAATGTGCAAGTGGCTGAGTATTCCACAGACACGTGTGCCTTTAACGTAGATTCAGCGTGACAAGACTGGCCTTTTGAAATAGAGGTACAACAGAAACAGGAAGTAAGAGTGAGAGAAAGCTGTGGTACAGCAGGGTTCGCCACCCACCCGCCTGCCAGAGCCTCGTGGAGCTTTAGGTGTTTTCGCTCAATAAACACTCACAACGCCCGGTCTGGGAATCGAAACTGCGATCCTACAACTGTGAATCCGCTTCCCTAACCACTGGGCCATTGCGCCTCCACGGTTATGTTTAACGTCCGGAACAGAATAAATATTTGAATAGTCTAACTTCTTTTGCTTAATAATAGCCTGAGTTCTGTTTTGTTTTTCGTTTGTTTTTTGTTTGTTTTCTGTTGTTGTCGTTATCGGGACCCAGAGGAATGAGAGATCAAGATGACCTCGGTGGGATAAGGCGTCGAGAGGACGGCCCCGAAACGGT
Organism: Octopus sinensis; assembly: GCF_006345805.1. Taxonomy (NCBI): domain Eukaryota; kingdom Metazoa; phylum Mollusca; class Cephalopoda; order Octopoda; family Octopodidae; genus Octopus; species Octopus sinensis. Next base: position 10,611,315 of record NC_043003.1, read on the forward strand.
GCGCATTATCTCAAGACGACCGCTAAACCCTGCTGGCAGTATTTGCATAGGCATGTTGTTGACATGTCAAAAGGATGAAAGGTAAAGTTGATCTCATTGAAATTCGAACTCAGAACGCTCCCAGCCTGAACAAATACTACCAGGCATTCCTTCCCATGCTATATGTTTGTTAACACACTGCTCTATAATCCTTTTTACTGGAAGCACAAGGCCTGACATTTGGGGGAAGAGATTAAGTCAATTACATCGACCCCAGTGTGTAACTGGTACTTATTTAATCGACCCCGAAAGGATGAAAGGCAAAGTCGACCTCGGCGGAATTTGAACTCAAAACGTAACAGCAGCGGAAATGCCGCTAAACCATTTCGCCCGGCGTGCTAACGTTTCTGCTAGCTCGCCGCCTCACGCCTCTCTATAATGATCCTTCCTACTATAGAAACAAGACCTGAAATTTCTTGAGGGAGTAGACCTGTCGATTAGATCAACCCCAGTATTCAATTGGTACTTAATTTATCAACGCCGAAAAAATACTGAAGGCAAAGTCGACCTCGGCGGAATTTGAATTCAGAACGGTGCGACAGGTGAAATACCTATTTCTTTATTACCCACAAGGGGCTAAACACAGAGGGGACAAACAAGGACAGACAAAGGGATTAAGTCGATTACATCGACCACTGTGCGAAACTGGTATTTAATTTATCGACCCCGAAAGGATGAAAGGCAAAGTCGACCTCGGCGGAATTTGAACTCAGAACGGTGCGACAGGTGAAATACCACTAAGCATTTCGCCCGGTGTGCTAACGATTCTGCCAGCTCGCCGCCTTCACACCACCGTGGAGTTTTAGATACTTTCGTTCAATAAACACTGATAACGTCCGGTCTGGGAATCGAAACCGCGATACTACAATCACGAGACCACTGGGCCATTGCGCCACCACGCAAAAAATATATTATAAAATGAAGACAAATAACAATTTAAAAGATAACACAATTATAATATATTTAACTTAAATTTTTTCAATATTTACATTATCTTTTTTTGTTCTCCAAGAATTTCTGTTTATTTAAATTTTTTCGTCTGTCCTTCTCCGATAATTTAATTTCTTTATTATTTCTCTTCTTGTTTAATTTGAAAGTCTGAATCCATCCTAGATAAATGTCGGACAGAAAACATAATGCCTAGTAGACATGACAAACTGTTGTACAATTACCTAAATAATAACAGTAATGGTTTCAAATTTTGGTACAAGGCCAGCAATTTCGGGAGAGGAGTTAAGTCAATCACAGCGCTCAACTTATTTTATCAACCTCAAAAAAAATGAAAGGCAGGATCGACCTCGGCGGAATTTGAACTCAGAACGTAGCGTTAGACGAGATACCGCTAAGCATTTTGCTCGACATACGACAGGATTCTTTCAGTTTCCGTCTACCAAATTCACTCACAAGGCTTTGGTCGGCCTGAAGCTATAGTAGAAGACATTTGCCCAAGGTGCCACGCAGCGGGACTGAACCTGGAACAGTGTGGCTGGGCAACAAACTCCTTATCACACAGCCATGCCTGCGCCTATTGGTTGACAACACTTTTGCCCTCAAAATGTAAAGTTTTGTGTTTATACTAGGAAAATGGTGACAGGAGTAATGAGGTGGACATATTTGAAAGTTCTGAAGATAGCTATGTCGCTTCCAATCACATTTTCAAATTCTTCAAGTATCACTTCCAGTAGAAGGTCAAACAGGAAAGTGCTGCCCTCTAGTAAAAATTGCAGTAAACTGGATGGGAGGAAACTATATTCAATCATCGTCACCATCCAGTGTTTTAAATCCGGATCTTGTCCCCGTAAACGGGGGTGGCCGGATCTACCTCAATGCCATAGCAATTGCCCTCACACCATCTCGCCCGGTTTTGGGCGTCCTCCTTTTTCAAACCAACCCTCCCAATCTTCACCTCCACCTTTTCCTCGGCCTACTTCGCTTTCGCGCTCCATTTACCTCAAACTCAATCGCCCTCCTCAGAACATGCTCTTCATCTCTCCTCAGCACCTACCCATACCACCGCACTCCATTTGCCCTTGCCAACCTTTCCACCGATTCCTCCAACCCCAGCATCCCCATCAAGTCCTCAGTCCTCCTCTTATCAAACAGCTTCACCCCACACATTTCTCTCAGTCCGTCTCAAAATTGCCATCTCTCTCTCTCTCTCCCTCAGACACCATTCAATGTACCTGAATAACTCTAAGCCTCATTTTTCATCTGTAGATTCACAGATAACACTTACCTTAGAGCTGGAAAAAAAGACGAGAGATTTGTTGTTGAGATGCAACGTGACACGTGATTTATTACTTCTTCCCCATCGGCACATATTCTGCAGTTAAGGCATTTTACTGTTTTTTTTCTGTTTTTCTGGTTTCTAATGGGGAGGTTTTGATCTTGTGCTGCAATTAAAAATCTTTCACTCTCTGCTTAGAGTCCCAAGCTTCTCAACCATTGTTGGAATTTTATTTTGTTTATTTCTTTTCTGCTATGTAAGGATTTTTCTTGCCTTTATCATGGCATTTTGTAGTTCCAGTTTTAGCTTAGATTTTAGTTGCTTTACAGCTTTTGTCTCGTTTTTCTTTTTTCATATTTATCAGGTATTATGACCTCTTCCTCATACTCTTCAACTTTTTTGAAGATGAAAAGCATTTTTGTTTTGTTCATGCTTGGTGGCTATTTGTATCAGTTTTCCTTGATTGTGAATCAGATATTTATCTAGTCTTATGGTGGATATTTTATAGTAGTTTCCCAGTTGAATAACGCCTCTACTACCGTCAATTTGTTGTATACATAAACTTTCTATATCAGATTTTGCGTAGTGTATTCTAAATTCCATCATAACTTTTTCTTGTTTTCCTGTCCAGTTTGGCTAGTTCATATAGCGTCCAGTTAAGAATATTATCAACTCTAACTCGTAATTGGGACAGCTAAAGTATCGATACCGATTATCTTATTTTTCGCATTGAGCTCTGTTTTAAGAATTAATGTAATTCGTCTAAGATATTTCTTGTTATCATTTCTTTCATTTATGCCTGTTGTATCCTATCTAGTTCGTTGATTCCTAAGTATTTGTGTGTCGAGGTTTGGTGAAGTTCTCTTACTTCATTTTCTTTATTTAATATGAAATTGTTATCCTTTCTTCTTTTTCAAGGTTGCTTTGGGACATATAACTGAGCAGAATTTCATGTCTATTTCTTGGTAAATCCGTGTACTGTCTGTAGCAGTGTTTCTAGTTGTTTATCATTTGCATCATACGACTTCAGACCATCTATAAACAAGAGATTATCGATTGTTTTACCATAGCACTTATATCCACATACAGATCTGAGTAGCATGTTGGTTAAAGATGTCAATACCAAACAAAAAGCGTGGAGAGCGCAAGTCTCCTTGGAATATCCCTACCATCATCATCATCATCATCAGTAGTAGTAGTAGTAGTAGTAGTTCTTTATTACATAATGCGGCGTATGACTAGTGATTTCTAATTTCTTTCCATTAGGTCTGAAGGCGCCAAACAGTAAATTTCTTAGGGAATTGGTTCGTCCAAGAAATGTAAATTCCTATATTCTTTGGCTACCATGTCTAATTGATAGAAAGTACAACAAAAGACCGACAAGTATGGAGCCTCGTACTCTATGTACTCCTATCACAGTTACTCTGTTAGTAATAGTGATGATTCTTAACATTGGCACGAAACCACAAACTTCTGAGGTGGACTCAGTAACTTCAGTTCTTTCGTTGTACTATTTTATTGACCCAGGAAGGACGAAGAGAAAAGATACCACAAGTAAGAAACGAACACAAACAGGCAGTAATAATTAGAGATAAACATTTTTTTTTTGCCTGCTATTTTAAAGATTCTGTCATCTCTCACCCTTAATAATAATAATGGACATTGTTGTAGCGAATAAAAAAGAAGGAATGTGTATGATAATCGACATAGCATGCCCCGGTGACGACAGGATCAATGTGAAAGAAGAGAAAATAAACGACTATGATGATTTGAAGAGGGAAATATGAGGGTTGTGAAGTGGGAAATACGAATGTGAAGAGAGTAGACGTGATACCAACAGTATTTGGTGCACTTGGAAGTATCAGCATTCAACCTGGCTGAAAAAGATTGGTGCAAGTGTGAAGGTAGAACACCTCCAAATATCAGCATTGCTTGGAACTGCACAAATTCTTCACAAGGTTCTTGAAGCATGACCAGTAAACAAGTATCACCTTAGTCTGCTGGTTGTGGACAGCTGACACTTCCCATCATACCCAGCAAAATAAGCTGAGTTTTTCATATAATAATAATAATGATGACGACGACGACGACGTCGTCGTCGTCGTCAAAATTAAAAGAAGAGTGCCGTTGTTATTTAGTGAACGATATTTCGACATCTTGTATGTCTTCATCTGGTTCAAAAAATAATTTTGTCAATCTACTTCGTTTTGGTTAATATAGAAAGGATTGAGGTAACACCTCCAGAAGATATTGAGTCAAAATTAAAAGAAGAGTGCCATTGACTCTATATCTTCTGGAGGAGTTACCTCAATCCTTTCCATATTAACCAAAATGAAGTAGATTGACAAATTTATTTTTTGAACCAGTTGAAGACACACAAGATATCGAAATATCGTTCACTAGATAACAATGGCAGACTTCTTTTAATTTTGACTATATATCTTCAGGAGGAGTTTCCTCAATCCTTTATATATTAATAATAATAATGGTAGTTTCAACAATTTCGGGGAAGATGTTAAGTCTATTTTATCGATTCCAGTGTTCAGATGGTACTTATTTTATCGACCTCGAAAGAACGAAATTTGAACTCAGAACGATTTTGCCAGCTAACCGCTTTCATTTTTCATACAATATTAATGGGTTCATTTAAGGCGGCGAGCTGGCAGAATCGTTAGCACGCCGGGCAAAATGCTTAGCAGCATTTCGTCCGTCTTTACGTTCTGAGTTCAATTGCCACCGAAGTAGACTGTGCCTTTCATTTTTTTTTCAGGATCTATAAAATAAGTACCTGTTGAGTACAGGCGTCGATGTAATCGACTTACTCCCTCCCACGAAATTACTGGCCTTGTGCCAAAATGTGAAATTCTCTGAAATAAAGAGGTAGATTTTGGCACACAAAATAGCAATTAAAAGTCTTATGTTTTATATATAATTTTTATTTGTTTTTATTTTTTCCATACCTAATCCAGAACTCACACAGTTCCGAATTCAGTTCACACCGGGGATTAATGAAACAAGTACCTGTAATATACTGGTACACAGTTAATACACTAAGAAGCTCTATACCTTATGACTAATAACAAACACACATGAAAGGATAATCTGCGGCAGGAACTCTAAAATGATCTGAGTACACAAACTAACTTTGACTCAATTTTATTTCATTGATATTACTATTATTCATAGTAAGGGCATGAACATCACAACTCTTCGTGTGACTTTCAATTAAATGCTTAGGCTGCAAACTACATAGGTGTCTTTATTCTATATCTTGTTTCAGTCATTGGATTGCAGCCATACTAGGCACTGCTTTGGAGGGTTTAGCTGAGGAAATTGAACCCCTATATATTCTTTTCCACTTTAAGCAAAAGACCCTAAATTTTAGCGGATGGGGTCATTTGATTAGATCAACCCCAGTTACGCAACGGGTACTTAATTTATCGACCCCGAAAGGATGAAAGGTAGAGTCGACCTCAGCGGAACTTGAACTCAGAACGTAAAGACAGACGAAATACCGCTAAGCATTTCGCCCGACGTGCGAACGTTTCTGCCAGCTCGCCACCTTAAAATATTTGTATTAGGTGTCACGCTTTGGAATCGAACTCGAGATGTCATAATTGGCTATACTGCATTCCCCAAAACAGTAATTGAACCCCAACATATTCTTTTCTACTCTAAGCACAAGGCCCTAAATTTTGTGGGAGGGGGGCAGTCGATTAGATCAACCCCAATTACGCAACGGGTACTTAATTTAACAGTAATTGAACCCCTGGGTATTTTTAATGTTTGGTACTTATTCTATTGGTCTCTTTTTTTTCAAACCACTAAATTATGGGAACAGACACAAACCAACACCGGTTTCAAGTAGTAGAGGGGGACAAACACACACACACATTAAAGAATATACCATAACTAGACACCAATATTTAAGCATTATCCAAACTAATTAGGTGATCAATGAAGAAAACCAAACGATATCCAAGTAAGCAATCCCTACAAACTATGAACCCACAAATGCTTTCCCCTTTACGAGAATGAAGGACAATCAAGAAGAACGATTCCAAGCTATAAGAAATTCACAGTCGAGCATATGTGTACTCCCATCATCAGCTGCCCAAATGGATATCACTACGGTTTCGACACCTGGACAGTACCATTCAATCTGGTGGTGTCCACAGCATCGAAAGTATAAACGCTGCTGAGGCTTTCACACAGTTTCCAGCTAATAAATTGGTCAGCCCAGTGCTATAGAAGACACTAGTATAAGATGTTGTACAGTGGAAATGAACCGGAAGCTATGGTTACAAAATGAACTTCTTAACCGCACAGTCATGACTGCAAAAAAATATTACATTCGCAGGAATATTCTACAAATTCAAAGCTTGCAGACGATGGCAGTAAGTTTTATGATATCTTTTTATTTCCCTTTTCATGACAGTTAGAGACCTCCCTAAAATAGCTGCTCAACTATGAAATGAATAAATTGCTATTATTGTTTAGCCCTTGGTTGGCTCCAGTTGAGTAAACCTGCAGTCATAGGCCTTAAAGCCATAATCATCTAGTTATTTTCTAAATGAGACAACTGGACGCAGCTGTTTGGATGCTGACGATCTGGCACGGCTGACTGGGCATTAAACCTGTTTTGGTAACAGTGCTTTTTTGCACTAGAGGCAAACACACGCGCACAGGCAAAAATACGCACATATAGACAGAGCAATATTACAACTTATTTATTAAACACTTTCCCTCTCCTCATACACAGGAAGGGATATATGCTCACACACATAAACAGAGAGGATAAGAAAGGAAGAGAGAAATGGGGAGAAGAGAAGCATTAAAACATCTGCTGTCAAATAAGTCAGCATCTAATCAGCAATGCTGAATAGGCAGCGCCAAAACGGCTGTGCCAAAATGTCCCATAGCCAGTTATTTTTATAAGATATTGTGCATTTTGGACCACATTGTACTTGATATATTTGTCTTGGTCGATTTTTTGAAGACAGTGTCATGTGATTTGGGGGAGGGTGACTGCCATGGATAGTCTGTTTGGTGCGAATTCAGTCAGTTTGTTTAGAGAAGTAGAACGGTAATCAATGTATACGAATTTTAGATCAACAACCAAGACCAAAGGGTTTTAATTATTTTATTGTTCTTTTGAAGATGTTTTGGTCACTTATTTCTATTGTTGACTTCTATACTGATATTTTTCTGTTTCCAACTGGTTTAATGACACTATTCGTACATTAAATACACACACATATATATATATATATATATATATCTGTGTATGTGTGTGTGCATATGTGTGAATGTGTGTACACACACACATATACACACACGCACACAATGACATTGAAAAGATTAAGAGGTTTCATGAGAGTAAATTTATATTAAAAAGCATAAGAGGAAATGCTTTCATGGATGAAAGTATTTACATTTCTGTCAAAATATGCTACCGGTTTCAATTGCTTAAAATAGTTGATTATGTCATGCTGAAATAAAAGGAAAAATTAATTGAACTGATATCATGAGATTTTAATTTATTTCAATTTAATTTCCTTCCAATTTCAGCAAGATTTAATCATCTTTTTAAATTATTAAAACTAGCAGCATATTTTGATAAAAGTATAAATACTTTCTTTTATCCATGATAAATTTCTCAATGGATTTCTTCTTTTAAATTATATATATATATCTGTAGTGTATTATATATATTATATATATTATATATGTGTGTAGTGTACATAAATATATATATATATATATATATATATATATAATATATATAATCTGAGCATGAAACTTATGGTAGCTCACATTTCAATCTTGTGCTTAATATAATATAATATAATATAATATATAAATATATATGTATATGTATGTATGTATGTATATGTGTATATAGATATAGATATATATATATATATATATATACACACCTGGTTACAGATCAGAACCTTTACCTCTCGTGTAAGGTCTCAACACTCTTTACCACTATGCTATATAATGATATAATTTAATGAAATTTTATTCAAATATGAATACATTTCCTTCAATATAAATAAACATTTTGCGTGGACAGCCAGATGTGGAACATGTGTGTATGTGCAAGAATGGGCTTCCTGAAACAACTAGAGACTATATCAGAGAAAATGGAGTGAAGCACTTAGAATAATATGGTTAACAGACAAGAAACCTATCAATAGTTTCTATTAAACACTATATAATACATGCTTATATATATATATATATATATATACACATACATACATACATATATGTATATATATATTTATATATATATATATATATCCCGATCCCTTATATATCCCCCGATCCCTTATCTGGTGGGCAATGAGGAAACTAGGGATAGATGAATGGTTAGTGAGAGCTGTGCGGGCCATGTACAGGGACGCCGCTAGTAGGGTGAGGGTTGGAAATGTGTACAGTGAAGAATTCCGGGTAGAGGTAGGAGTCCACCAAGGCTCAGTACTCAGCCCCCTCCTATTTATCATAGTCCTCCAGGCAATAACGGAGGAATTCAAGACAGGATGCCCTTGGAGCTCCTCTATGCTGATGACCTTGCTCTAATTGCTGAGTCGCTATCAGAACTGGAGGAGAAGTTTCAGGTGTGGAAACAAGGATTAGAATCGAAGGGCCTCAGAGTCAATCTAGCTAAAACCAAAGTCGTAATCAGTAGGAAGGTAGACAAATCACAAACACCTTCAGGTAAATGGCCCTGCTCGATCTGTAGAAAAGGTGTAGGTAGAAACTCTATAAGATGCACCAAGTGTAAGCTATGGACACATAAGAGATGCAGCAATGTCAAAGGAAGGCTAACTAGGAAGATGGTTTTTGTATGTGGCAGATGCTCAGGAACAATAAACACTGAAAATGCTCTGAGACCAACTTCCGTCACTTTCCAGGGAGAAAAACTAGAAATAGTTGATAGTTTCCGTTACCTAGGTGACCAAGTCAGCAGCGGCGGCGAGTGTGCTGAAAGTGTAACTGCTAGAGTAAGAATAGCTTGGGCAAAGTTCAGAGAGCTCTTACCTCTGCTGGTGACAAAAGGCCTCTCGCACAGAGTGAAAGGCAGACTGTATGATGCGTGTGTACGAACAGCCATGCTACATGGCAGTGAAACATGGGCCGTGACTGCTGAGGATATGCATAAGCTCGCTAGAAATGAGCCAGTATGCTCCGATGGATGTGTAATGCCGGTACTCACACTCGGCAGAGTGTAAGTACCTTGAGAGAAAAGCTGGACCTAAGAAGCATCAGTTGTGGTGTGCAAGAGAGACGTTTGCGCTGGTATGGTCATGTGGCGAGAATGGATGAAGATAGTTGTGTGAAAAAGTGCCACACCCTAGCGGTTGAGGGAACCTGTGGAAGAGGCAGACCCAGGAAAACCTGGGTCGAGGTGGTGAAGCACGACCTTCGAACTTTAGGTCTCACTGAGGAAATGACTAGAGACCGAGACCTCTGGAAGCGTGCTGTGCGCGAGAAGACCCGGCAGGACAAGTGAGTTCATAACCCGTGGCCTTCTACATGGGATGGAGCCAGCCTACGTATGCATACCTTCCTTCTTGGACACAAAACTCTACTTGTGAAGACGTGATGAGGCAAGTGAGGATCAGAATCGAAATCGATCAATGGAAATTGCGGATGTGCTACCAGTGCCGGTGGCATGTCAAAACTCTGCTTGTGAAGACCCGTTGAGGCAAGTGACGATCAGAATCGAAATCGATCAATGGAAATCGATCAATGGAAATTGCAGATGTGTTACCAGTGCCGGTGGCATGTAAGAGAACTTTCCGTTTCGCGACCGTTGCCAGCACCGCCCCGTTTCGTTCCGTTGCCAGCCTCGCCTGGCCCTCGTGCCGGTGGCACATAAAAAGCACCATCCGTTCGTGGCCGTTTGCCAGCTCTGTCTGGCACCAGTGCGGGTGGCACGTAAAAAGCACCCACTACACTCACGGAGTGGTTGGCGTTAGGAAGGGCATCCAGCCGTAGAAACACTGCCAGATCTGACTGGGCCTGATGAAGCCTTCTGGCTTCACAGACCCCTGTAGAACCATCCAACCCATGCTAGCATGGAAAACGGACGCTAAACGATGATGATGATGATGATGATGATATATATATATATATATATATATATATATAATATATATATATATATATATATATATATAATATATATATATATATAAATATATATGAGAGAGCGATAGAGTGACATATGTATATAATATATATATATAATATATATATATATATATATATATATATATATATATATATATATATATATAAAATATAATATTATATTATATATATAATATTTAATCCATAATTGTTGGTCCAAGGAAAATATATATTGTTTGGTCTATGGCGCTTCAGGAAAATAAAGATATTTTGCTAGACTAAGAATTTTGGATTAAATATTTTATTCACTCTCAGACTTTGAGTTCTTTATTCTAAGTGGCTGGACATAACTTCTTTTGAACTTGTCACCCCACTGGAATGAATATATATGTACATACATACATATACACCTTCTCTTCAACTTACGACCGAGTTCCGTTCTGACTGACCAGGTTGTAAGTCAACGTGGTTATATGTCAGGTTTATATTTTTCAACACTCTTTTTATTGATACTTGAAAGAGACTGAGTGAGAGACAGTGGCTGGCATGAATGCCTGTGTCTGAGGGAGGCCTGCGTTTCCAGATGCTGCCATAGTTATTGTACACCCACCTGTCCAATGTCTGAAAATCAATTTTTTTTATTTATTTAAATATTCTATAATATTTGTTACTGTTTGGGAGATCTTTATGGTAGTAGAAAAGGCATTTAAACTCCTATTTCTAAATATGATGCGCGGTGAGGCAATTAGCTGACCCCTAGTTTTAATTATGTTTATAATTATAGAATATCTGTATGATTTTACCTAAAAAGGTTATTTTAAGGTACCGAACTACTTTTTAAAATAATTAATTATTAATTAATTAATTGATTGATCAATTAGTTAATTAATTTTACCCTTTTATTATTTTTTTTTTATTTATTTATTTTTGTGATTGTAAGTGCAGACGGCCGTAAGTCGAAGAGAAGGTGTATATATTTCTGTACATATGATTTTGAACTGATGGAAACAATTTTTGGACGAATTTGGATAATTTAAAATGCATGAATATTTGCAGGATTATTTGGAGCAAACATTTTCATGTTGCCTGTTGACATTGCTTCATAAATGCTAACCATTCTTATTAACTACTACTAAAGCAGGAGAAAGTAGTATTCTAAATATCACAGCTGTTATAGAGTTAAGCAAGTAAAATAACTGTGCCTAACCAAGGAACACTGCATGGCTTGTACCGATCACCAGTTTGGTTTCGAACCCATCACTAATTGCTTAACTATTATGGTTCTCTAAACAAATTTAATGCTTAAAACTACAAAAAAAACATAAAAACAATCTCTAACGTTGCAACAATTGTCATTCATGTGTGTTCGGGCTTAGGATTTCGATTTAATTTTTTTTTTTTTTTTTTTTTGATAAAGTAGTGGTTATGAGTGAAGTGATATTCAAGGTGAGAACTTGTTTAGAGAATGGACTTGTTTGGAACAAACATTTTGTTTTCTCCTACCCAACCCAATCAGTAAGACTCTATTGGGAAAAGGGAGTTTTCTAGATAAAAAAATCACTTAGAAGACAGAAGTCATTATCTAATAAAAAAAAAATGCTTAAAATGTATATATATCCATCATCAAAAATGGTTTGGTCATAGTGAAGGAGTCATTCATTGCCAACAAATAAGAGCACTGATGATTAGACAATTACGCATTGCATCTCAATGAGCAAGTAAATTGTAACAAATTTGAAGACTATAACAGTTTTCTCAGAAATGACAAATCATTTTAGAGAATGGACTTGTTTGGAATAAACATTTTTTCTCCTACCGAACCCAATCAGTAAGACTCTGTTGGGAAAAGGGAGTATTCTAGATAAGAAAATCACTTAGAAGACAGAAGTCATTATCTAATAAAAAAAAAAAGATGCTTGAAATGTATATATCCATCATCAGAAATGGTTTTGTTCATAGTGAAGGAGTCGTTCATTGCCAACACATAAGAGCACTGATGATTAGACAATTACGTATTACATCTAAATGAGAAAATAAACTGTAACAAATTTGAAGACTATAACAGTTTTCTCAGAAATGACAAATCATTTTGGAGGGAAATTAAAATATTGGAGAGAATTTAAAATTAGTAAAAAATAGAGACTTTGAAAAAAATAACACAAATCTTTCAGAAAGAAAGAAAATGAGGAAGAATGAGAGAGTAGAAAGGACTGGGGTAATATGAACCATTGTGTAACAGACACAACAAGTGAACAGAGGAGTGTTCATTTCATCAAGTGAACAGAGCAGTGTTCATTTCAATCAGTGAACTAAAAGTATGTCCATTGTACTCCAACAAACGATTCAGCATGTTGTTTTCCCGGTCGCTTTCATCCAAAAGATCGACATTGAGGTCGATGGAAACAGGCCTTAAGTTTGACAGTGCTGGCTTTGGTAAAGGCCATGGAAGGGAAGTGCACAGATGAAACCGGTGAAGCTGGAAATAGAAATGAAAAACAATTATAATCAAAGCCAAGCAGAAAGCAAAGAAGGCAATATTCATGAAAATCATCAACATTTGATGTCCACTTTTCTATGCTTTCATGGGTCAGAAAGGATTTGTTGGGGGCAGATTTTCAAAAGACTCTTAACAAAAGCAAAATTCATATCAGAAAAAGAAATAATGCAGGTCACAAACTGTATAGACCCTTGTGGGATGTGTGAAATAATAACCAAAAGATTCAAAACTGGGAAGGGATTAAAGGTTAATGCAAATATAAAATCTAAAACAAAAAAAAACGTTTCATTTCTTACATCACATGCCCACAATGCAATGAGAATTATATTAGTCAAACAGGATCAAAAAATCAGGTTAGAGTACATAAGCAACAGATCAAACCTTATTTACATTTGATGGATATTTGTCCTCATCTTGTTTCAACACGTTTCGGCTGATATACCCTCCAGCCTTCATGAGGTGTCTTGGGAAATTTCGAACCTGGGTTCTCATTCCTAAGGTATTTTTCAATGTTGTTGTTATTATTATTATTATTATATTATTAATATTATTGAGGTCACTGCGTGAAATTGAACTCGGAATTTTGGGGTTAGTAGCCAGTGCTCTTAACCACTACGTCATATGCCCACAGGCATATGGCGTAATATAATAATAATAATAATAATAATAAATCGAAAAATACCTTAGGAATAAGAACCCAGGTTTTAAATTTCCCCAAGATACCTGATGAGGGCTGGAGGGTATATCAGCTGAAATGTTGTGTTAACAACAAACAAGATGAGGAGAAATATCCGTCAAATGTAAATAATATACATAATTCCTCATCTCTTAAATATAGAACTGTATAAACAGATTCATTTTTTAGAAATGTTTCATATAGTGAACATCTAGACATGTGCAAATGGAAAATTCAAAATGCTTCCTTTCTTCAAAATAAAGGTAGAAAAATTATCAAGAATGAAAGGCAAAAGAAGAATACATTTCAAGAATTCTGAATCTGAAACTAAATCAGAAACAAGTGATCACTTCTGCTACTAAAAACAACTTTCTGTATATGGATTACCCCATTACACGGGTTTGAAAAACTGGACAATGAAAGCAAATCCTTGTTTTTGTATACATTCGCTGCTTTCTTCCAAGGAATCTAATGCTCTTGGCTTAGTTTTTCCTTGGGGCTGGCCAGATTGGAACAATTTTGAGTATAACCAGCCGAAATTGCAAAGATAATCTGGTACTTGACTGAGGAAAGAAAACTTCGAATGACCCATCCTTGTTTTCTTTGTATCGTCTATCTCGATGTTTTGTTGTCCCATTTTTGTACCACCTAGCAGTCCAAATGTTTTGCATTCTTGTCCCATTTTTGTACCACCTAGCAATCCAAATGTTTTGCATTCTTGTCCCATTTTTGTACCACCTAGCAATCCAAATGTTTTGCATTCTTGTCCCATTTTGTATTATATATATATATATATATATATATAATATATATATATATATATATAGCAAGAAAAGAAAATGGAGGGGATACAAAAATGACATACATCAGTCGGTAGACATTCTATTATGTCTATTTTAATTCTAAAACATGAGGAAGTATTATAAGAAAACATACACATGCAAAGACTGTGTGCTATACAAATATATACTAGTAATACATAAAAGATTAAAAGATTAAAAGATTAATTAGAACCCTAATTTAATCTATTAATCTTTTAATCTTTTAATCTTTTACTCTTTTAATCTTTTACTTTTTAATCTTTTACTCTTTTAATCTTTTACTTTTTAATCTTTTAATCTTATACTCTTTTAATCTTTTACTCTTTTATGTATTACTTGTACATATGTGTGTAACACATAGTCTTTGCATGTGTATGTAGTCTTACAATACTTCCTTATGTTTTACAATAAATAGACATCATTTTTGTATCCCCTCCAATTTCTTTTTTGCTGTATAAATTAAGGGTAAACCACTTTTTACCCCACTCGTATATGACACTCAATTGTGAAATTGCCACGCAATAACCAGCACTTGAGTATTAATAATTGGGTACTATAATTGGGTAGTATATTGGATAGGTACTATCCCTTAATCGGTTGACTTCTCAACCTCTAACTCTCATGAAAATATACATATATATATATATATATATATATATATTATATATATATATATATATATATATATATATATATATATATATATATGTTTAACAGGTTCTATGCAGCTTGGAAGCACCAAACTTCACTCATATGGCATTAATTAACCTAAACTTACATAAGAAAACACTTGCTTTAGGCTAGTGTCTTGAAAAATTACCAAACCTGGAATTACACATTGCAAAACCAATTTTCTTAACCAACCAATCATGCCTACATCCTTCGTACGCATAGCAATTTTTTTTTCCTGTTTTACGTTGTGGTGTATATTTTGATATTAATATAGCATCAGGTTGTTGTAATAAATGTTCCTGAAGGAGGCGTATTTTACAAGAATGTCATGTGATTCTGCAGTGTTTTATTGCAGCTGTCATGAACGCTGGCATAATCAATTCTGAAGACAATGGCAAAATATATCAAGAACTTGTATCCCTCTTATATAATATTACTAAACATGGAAATTTGGTAAATTTTTTTGTGTCTTCTCTTTTAGCATTTTTGTTGAAGTTTTTATCTGTATTACTTGCTTTCCTAAACAATATGTTATATGTTCAATGCAGCAATTATCATTCGAAAAATACAAAATCACCATCATCATTTATTGTCCATGTTCCATGGTGGCTAGCATGGGATGTCTGGTTTGACCAGATCCGATGTGCCAAAATATGGATCATACTCCAGTGTCTATTTGGCATGGTTTCTTCAGCTGGATACCCTTTCTAATGCCATCCACTTTATATCATGTACTGGGTGCTTTTTTTGTGTGCCATCAGCTCTTGCAAGGTCACCATGGAGCTTGTAAGTCAATGAGCCACAAGGAGGGCCTTTAGTATTTAAATTGGCTGTATCTGGTTGAAATATTCCACCTGTTTTGTGTTCAAACCAGCCAGATCAGACCTCTCATAACTACCCTACAATGTCAATCTAAAAATAGACAACCACATTATATTAATCCCGAAGCTAAAAGATAAACCATGATTAATTCAAAACAATGAGGATAAATAAGCATTATGTTTGACAGAATAATCTGAAAGTTAAAGGGACAACACAAACATTTGACCACAATAAATATATCACTTCTGCAGGATGTTCAGCAAGAAATTTTAGATCCCTTATCTCAACATCATGATGATGATGATCATCATCATTAGCATGGGTTGGACGATTTAACTGAGGTCTGGCAAACCAGATGGCTGCATCATGCTCCTTTCTGATCTGGCAGAGTTTCTACAGCTGGATGCCCTTCCTAATGCCAACCACTCAGAGAGTGTAGTGGGTGCTTTTACGTGCCACCGGCACGATGGTCAGTCAGGCGGTACTGGCAACAGCCACGCTCAAATAGTGCTTTTTATGTGCCACCTGTACAGGAGCCAGTCCAGCGACACTGGCAACGGCCTCGCTCAAACGTTTTTTCACGTGCCTCCAGCACAAGTGTCAGTAAGGTGATGCAGGAAACGATCACACTCGAATGGTGCTTTTTACATGCCACCGGAACGGAAGCCAGTTTGTTGCTCTGGCAACGGTAAGGCTTGGACGATACTCTTAGCACTCCACTAGCACGGATTCCAGTCATCGAATTTGATTTCGATTTTCAATGCAGTCTACAAATGGTGAGTCCACAAACATGTGATCTGAAATAAATATGACTGCTATTTCTAACAGAGTAATCACATAGAGACCACCTCAGAGGTTTGATACGAGCAGGAGTTTTTGATCTAACCACCTCACCATTGTCTTTTGTTCAGTTCCAAACAAAGATAATGGCAGCATTCATAATTATTTGCAATGAAACCTCATAATAATTGAATAATAATCTTCAAAAAATACATCATCTTCAAAACTATGCAGAATAATTCTATGAATAAGAAATTTCGGTAGCAGCAGAATAATTCTTGCATCCATTGTTTATCCTGCCCTGATAAGAGGAATTCTTCAGAAAAAGAACTTCCTTGTATGCAACTGATAAGTGTAAAATACACACACACACACACACACACACATAAAGTCATTGGCATGGTTGTGTGATTCAGAAGTTTGCTTCCCAACCACGTGGTCTTGGGTTCGAGTTCCACCACGAGGCACCTTGGACAAGTGTCTTCTAATATAGATCCAGACTGACCAATACTTTCTGAATGGTACATGGAAATTGAAGGAAGCCTGTTGTATGTGTGTATGTGCATGTGTGTGTGTACGTGTGTATGTATATACATGCATATACACAAACACATATAGCATGTGTGTGTATGTATATATACGTGTGTATATACATGTCTATACACACACGTATAGTGTGTGTGTGCATGTATATATATGTGTGTATATACATGTATATACACACATATAGTGTGTGTGTGTATACGTATGTATATACATGTACATACACACACACATATAGTGTGTGTGTATGTACATATCTGTGTGTATATACATGTATATATACACACACATATAGCGCATGTGTGTATATGTGTATATATATATATGCGTATATACAAGTGTATACACACACATATATATACGGTGTGTGTGTGAGTGTGTGTGTATTTGTGATTGGGAGTGTGTGAGTGTTTGTGTCTCCTTCTTTTGACATCACATGATAGTTGAACATGAATGCCATTCATTTCCAGTCGTCTGCAGAATCATGTCCAGCCATAATGAAAATGTTAGGTTACCTGCAAACAGGTATGGGTCGGGTGACAGGAAGAGCATCAGGGCACCCAGCCGTAGTAAAAATTTGCTTCAAGAAACTCCATTCTGAGCCTTACAAACACAGAAAAGTGGACATTAAAATGATGATGATGATGATGACGACGATGACGATGCGGATGAAGATACTACAAAATCATAAGTCTAGTTGTTAGGATTCTTGGCTTTCACCCAGGCAGTCCAGGTTCAATTCTTGGCATGGGAACGTTAATTTTTAAAAGGTGGTGCCCCAGCATGGGTGCAGTCACATGACTGAAACAAGTAAAAGAATAAAAGAATAACAGAACAGCATTGTGATTTTTCACTCTTGTAAGCTGGTCATGTGATTAGCTCTGCTCCTTCTTTCTTATATATGCATCAGATTATCAATACAAGTCTTCTTCGTTTCTCTCTCTCTCTCCATATCTCTCTATCACTCTCTCTCCCTACATATATATATATATATATCTTTCTCCTTTCTCTTTCTATAAGTAATAGCATTTCTCCACTAACCCATTCTCTCTCTCTCAGTTCTACTTCTTATTCATCTCTCTAGCTGCATCACACATCCATTTTTCATATTCCCCACCCTGCGTCACCTTCCTCTTTTCTGGCTTTTAGACATGAACACACATATATATATATATACCAGACACACATGTCCAACTCCATAGAGTGTGCATGTGTGAGTGTGTGTGAAGCATACAAATACAACAGATATGTGTACATACATATATGCATACATATATGCATATATATATGCATATATGTATGTCCA
>NC_043003.1:10632345-10642345 GCF_006345805.1 Octopus sinensis
AAATACAAAAGACACAAGAGCAACATAAGGTTCCAATATATTTCACCCCAAATAAAGAATTATCATCCAACTATTGGATCATCCCAGAAATAATGTGGTTTTTTTATACTTCTTTTATTTTTCAAAATTAAGATAAAGTTCTTTTTTAATCTAAAATATACTCTCCTTCATTTTCTACAATGCTCTTCCATCTATCTGGTAAACTTGCAAAGCCCTTCTTCCAAAATTCACTTGCCATGATGAAAATTATCCTCCAGTACTGTTTTGACCTCGTCTACAGAATTCCTATATTTTCTGTCCAAATGATTTTGAAGACTGCGGGATAAATGATGATAATATGGGGCAATGTCTGGCAACTGTGGTGAGTGAGGCATCATTTTCCATTATTACTACTCCAGCTGGTGGGATGTCATCTTCACTGTATGTGGCCAAACATTATCCAGATGGAAGAACAGCTTTTGTCTTGAAACCAAAGATGGTCATTTTTCTTCTAGCATTGACTTAAGCCACTCAAGCTGCTCACAGTAAATCTCCTTTGTTATTCTTTGGTTTGGGCTCAAAAGTTCAAAGTGGACTAAACCTTTCATATTCCACCAAACAGATAACAATACCTTACATAGGTGAAGACTTTCTTTAGCCTGGGGTGCCAGTATTTCTCTTTTCCCCACCCACTGTCTTTGGTGCTTGACATTTTTATAGAGAACCCATTTCTCATCACCAGTCACTATTCGGTCCAAAAAAGGTTCATTCATGAGACGTGACAGCAAAAAAGAGCACACATTCACTCTCTGTGCACAATTAGACTCAGAAAGTTTATGAGAAACCCACTGACCCAATTTGCTGGCTTTTCCGATAGCATGCAGGTGTCAATAAATGGTTGAATGACCAAATCCAAGCTTCTCTGCCAGCTCCTCAACAGTCACGATGGGATTTTATTCTACCAAGGTTTGCAGGACATCCTTGTTGAGTTCTACAAATCTTCCAGGACAAGGCTCATCTTTTAGGCTGTAGTTTCTGGCTCACAATTTCTGGAACCACCATTGACACTGGCTTACACTTATCGTTTAATCCCCTATATACTGCATTAATATTCCTTGCACTTACCATTGCGTTGTTGCCTTTATTGAACTCATAAAGTAAAAATTATGCTCCTTTGTCACTTCCATTATAGCTTTGAAAAAATAACTGCTAAAATCGAACTGCACTCTTCAAAATTTGCACCAAGAACTAAAAAGAAGATAAAGTTACTACCTGCTTTTATAGCAAGTTGATGCAGGTAGTTTATTCCGACCCCCTCCGACTTTTAGTTCATGCAATTGAAAAAACCACATTATTTAGGGGATGGCAGAATATATAGCTAAACTGAAACCATGTAGTTTTCATAGACATGATAATAGTTGTTTAAGAGCGGAGAAATTCATGGAGAATATCTGTGATGCCATGAAACTAAAACTGTTGCTGTTAGCCAACATCTCATGTTAAAGTAGAAAAAAAACAGTGTAGACGCATGATCTTGTTGAAGATGAAAGATGCATGGAAGAGGAAAACAACCGTTACTTATAATGAAAATAATATCAATCTAATTAGGCAATCTTGAGTTAATGATTCATCTTCATCATCAAGAGCATTATTTAAAAACCACTTTTCACATGCTTGAATAACTCAAATGGAATTTGTTAAGGCTGAGTTTTACTGGCTGGGTACCCTTCCTGTCATCAACCTTTACTGCTTTCCAAGCAGGACGATATTTCCTCATAGCCTCAGATGATACGCTTTCTATCAAGGAAGACTGGAAACAAACCACTTCGTTTGTATGATGGGGATACTTATTTACAACCATCATGTGATGTCATGACAATGATACACACAGATGTGCTTGCACATATGCACACACACACAAACATGCTTGCACACACACACACACACACACACACATGATGTATATGTCATTCCAAAATGTAACTACATGTGGATTGCTGGCGATTTTTTTCCTCTGTCTTCTTTTTCTCTTTGACTTTCCTCTCTCTCCTGTTTCTGAAGAAGAGCTTTGCTTGAAATGTAAAACACCCTTTCTTTCCTTCCCTGAACATTTTCTTAATATTTTGTCTATACCACATCGTCATGCTATTGTTTTTTCTTGTATATTTTCCTCCGTTTCCTCAGGCAGTACTGGCAACGGCCACACTCAAATGGTGACTTTTACATGCCACCTGCACAGGAGCCAGTCCAGTGGCACTGGCAATGACCTCGCTTGAATGCTTTCTTTTTTCAAATGTTACTGGCCCTCGTGCCAATGGAGCATAAAAACACCCACTACACTCACGGAGTGGTTGGCATTAGGAAAGGCATCTAGCTGTAGAAACTCTGCCAGATCAAGATTGGAGCCTGGTGCAGCCATCTGGTTCACCAGTCCTCAGTCAAATCGTCCAACCCATGGAAAGCAGATGTTAAACGATGATGATGATATATATATGTGCACACACACACACACACACGTGTATATATTTCCTTTCAGCTTCCATCCAAATCTACACACAAGATATTGATTGACCTGGGGCTATAGTTGAAGACACTTGCCCAAGGTGCCACAAAGTGGGACTGAACCCAAGACCACATGTTATTAAAACAAACAGACAGACATACACACACACACATATACACATATAAACATAAATCACAAACAAGACGTTCATTAATTCATTTGAAATCTGGTTCAAGCTACGTTTATAAATTGCCAAGTTAAAATACTTTATATTAAGATTTTCAACCAACCATGATATAAAACACTGCAACACAAGCTGGGAAGCAAATGCCAATTCATGTACAGGAAGGGTACAAGCTGTTGAACATTTGTTATAATTGGAAATCATAAAGAAAGTTCATGTGATCATTGCCATTGGTTGTTATACGAAAAGAAGGTGGTTACATTTGTGCATGCATGCATGTGTGATTTGGTCATTCAACTGCAGCCATACTGAAGCACTGCTCCTTATTTTTTTAAGCTTGGTATTATATTCCATTGTGGAAATTGTAGTTAAGACACCTGTGCCGGTGACACGTAAAAAGCACCATCCGAACATGGCAGATGCCAGCGCCGCCTGACTGGCATCCCTGTCGGTGACACGTAAAAAGCACCAACCAATCGTGGCCGTTTGCCAGCCTCTTCTGGCCCCTGTGCCGGTGGCACGTAAAAAAACACCCACTACACTCACGGAGTGGTTGGCATTAGGAAGGGCATCTAGCTGTAGAAACACTACCAAACCAGACTGGATCCTGGTGCAGCCTCCATGGCTTTCCAGACTCCGGTCGAACCGTCCAACCCACGCTAGCATGGAAAACGGACGTTAAATGATGATGATGATGATGATGATGATGTTTCTTTTTGCTGAGCTACTAAATTCCAGAAACGAAAAGACACCAACATCAATT
Organism: Octopus sinensis; assembly: GCF_006345805.1. NCBI lineage: Eukaryota > Metazoa > Mollusca > Cephalopoda > Octopoda > Octopodidae > Octopus > Octopus sinensis. Next base: position 10,635,775 of record NC_043003.1, read on the forward strand.
GTTAAGCAGTGAGGGGGGGGGACAAATCGAACACACACATACATATCTATGATGATGATTAGTTGATTAATCATCAAGTCAATGTTCACTTGTTTATTTGGTAGCCTGATGAGTTGGGAGTTACATAACATATTATGCAATCTAACCAATTGTATTATGTTTATGTCACAATAAAGATTCCCAGTGAAACAATTGTAGCAATACCAGATAATCCATTTGCTTGTTTCTATTATATATATGATCATCATCATTTAAAGTCCATTGTCCATGCTGGCATGGGTTGGACGGTGTGACTGGAGCTGGTGCATCCTCTAGACTCCTGCCTATTTTGGCATGGTTTCTATGGATGGATGCCCTTCCTAACACCAACCACTTTACAGATTGTACTGGGTGCTTTTACAGGTGTTTTTATGTGACTTCGTATGGGTGCTTTTACATGTCACCACAACGGCACTTTTACGTCACTGCACAGGCACTAGAGTGGGCTTCTTTCAGTTTCTGTCTAGCAAATCCATTTATAGGGCTTCAGTTGGCTGGGGGCTATAGTAAAAGACATATTCCCAAAATACCATGCTACAAGACTGAACCAAATGCAACATTGTTGGAAAAGATTTTTCATCATACAACCATAACTGCACCAATACAAAAGAAATATGGCTTTCCAAAGAAGTTAAGGTCCAATACCTAATGCTGATTGGAACTTAAAATGGGATTACATTAATAGAATTAGTGGAGGTACAGGGCTTAGTGGTTAGAGCAGCAGGCTTTTGGTCAAGGGTTCACGGGTTCGAATCTCAGACCAGGCAATGTGTGTGTTTATGAGCAAAACACCTAAGCTCCACATGGTTCCTGCAAAGGGTAATGGCAAACTTCTGCTGACTCTTTCACCACAACTTTCTCTCCCTCTTTCCTCCTGCATCTAGCAGCTCACCTGCAACGACCGGCATCCCATCAAGGTGGGGAACCTTTACTCTAATGAAACCAGGAAACCGGCCCTTATGAGCCAGGGATGGCTCAAGAAGGAACAAACAACAATACTTATAGAATTAGATCCATCATCTCATCATATAACAACATGTGGACTGCCCTTAAAATAGAAATTACCAAGAGAGATTCTGGTGGGGGTCAATATGATAACTAAAACCTTTCAAGGCAGTGCCCCAGCATAGCCGTAGTCCAACAACTGAAGCCTGTCAATGCATGCAAACGGTGACATGAAAATCATGTATTTCTCTTCAGTGCTGGGGGAAAACCTGTTCACACCTTGCACTGCAAATCAAGAGATGATGCGGGGACATCAATGAAACTGGAGAGGTCAATGTCAGTATGACATGTGTGGGATTATTATGGAAAGTGAAGCATCCTTTCATGAGCTATATTGCATAAACAGGCAGAAACATATTGACCTTGTTGACAGGAGAAATGGAGAGGATGGGGAAGGGGTGGACGAGGGTGGAGGTGGGGATGAAAGGAAAGGGGTGAGAAGAAAGAAAGAAGGACAAAGGAGTAAAAAAAAGAAAAAGAAGAGAGGATAGAGAAGGAGAGGATGAGGGTGGAGATGAAGGGTAGGGGGGATGAGGAGAAAGAATGAAGGACAAAAGAGAAAATAGAGAAGAGGGAGGCAAAGAAGAAGAGGAGGAAAAGAAGAAGAATTGGAAGAAGAAAGAAAAGAAGACGACAAGAAGTGACAGAAGACAAAGGAGGAGGAGGGGGAGGGTGATAGGGGAGGGGAGGGGAGAGGGGAGGAGGAGGCGGCTGCGGCAAAAATGCAAGAAAACAACCTGAAGAAAAGACTAAGAACAGCAACCTGAAGAAGAAGAACAACAACAAGAACAAGAACAAGAACAAGAACAAGAAGAAGAACAACAACAACAACAATAACAACAGCAGCAGCAGCAGCACCGGTAGCAGCAAGCTGTACTTGCAGTGCAGTTATTTAAGTATGGGCCTGGATTACCGTACATTTAAGCTACGAGTGTATGTTATTATTTCAGACTTAGATAAATAATATTCATTAGTTTCTTTTTGAAGTTCATAATGGCCGGGAGATTCGCTGATTGCTAATAGCTGTGCATTCCATAAATGTGTTGGACGGTAATGTTCAATACTGTCTGCTACTAAGTAAATCTTGAAGCGGTTCCAACGAAAAGATTGAAAGAGATCAATCAAGAATTACATTAATACTTTTCTATGTAAGAACAAGAATTTTGGAATTATGAAATTAACTTTGGAGATTTTTAACGTAAACGAAAGGAACCGGTGGAAAATTTGCAATGTCATAATAAATAAAGTTTTCTTACATTATTTACATTATTTACGTTATTTACTTTATTTACATTTGAAGGATATTTGTCCTCATCTTGTTTGTTGTTAACACAACATTTTGGCTGATATACCCTCCAGACTTCATCAGGTATCTTGGAGAAATTTCGAACCTGGATCCTCATTCTTAAGGTATTTTTCAATGTTGTTATTATTATTATTACTATTATTACTATTATTATTATTATTATTATTATTATTATTATCATTATTATTATTATTCAGGTCACAGGCATATGCGTTAGTGGTTCAGGACATATGGTAGTGGTTAAGAGCATGGGCTACTAACCCAAGATTCCGAGTTTGATTTCAGGCAGTGACCTGAATAATAATAATAATAATCATAATAATAATAATAATAACATTGAAAAATATCTTAGGAATGAGAACACTGGTTCGAAATTTCGCCCAAGACACCTGATGGAGGCTGGAAGGTATATCAGCCAAAATGTTGTGTTAACAACAAACATGATGAGGACAAATATTCGTCTAATGTAAATAATGTAAATAATGTTATATAAGTGTAGTTTCAATGTTAGAGGTGTTACAATTACCCAGAGGTAGTCGTGGTCGATCCCAGTGCCGTCTGATTGGCACCCGTGCCACAGCACAGAAAAAGCACTGTTTGAGCATTGGGTCTCACGGAGGCAGTGACAGGTTATCGAGACCTTTGACAATATACCATGCTTGTGTAGACCTGTCGAGACAAGGGAGATCATAGTCGTAGACAATGCTGGTGTCAGGTGAATGGCACCCATACCGGTGGCACGTAAAAAGCACCCACTACACTCTTGGAGTGGCTGGTGTTAGGAAGGGCATCCAGCCGTAGAAACCTTGCCAAATCAGACTGGAACCTGGTGCAGCTCCCTGGCTTACCAGTCTTCAGTCAAACCGTCAAACCCATGTCAGCATGGGAAATGGACGTTAAATGATGATGATGATGATGATTATGATGACCTAATAAATCTGATTGGACCCGCTTTGGGAAAACCAAATATACTGCTGATAATGGGGATTTTTTTAAATCATAAACATAACAGACCCAGGAGTGGCTGTGTGGTAAGTAGCTTGCTTAGCAACCACACGGTTCCGGGTTCAGTCCCACTGCATGGCACCTTGGGTAAGTGTCTTCTACTATAGCCTCAGGCCAATCAAAAGCTTTGTGGGTGGTTTGGTAGATGGAAACTGAAAGAAGCCCATCATATATATATATATATATATACATATACGTATATGTGTGTGTTTGTGTATCTGTGTTTGCCCCCACCCCACCCCACCATTGTTTAACAACCGATGCTGGTGTGTTTATGTCCATGTAACTTAGCGGTTCAGTAAAAGAGACCGATAGAATAAGTACTAAGTCCTGGGAGCGATTTGCTTGACTAAAGGTGGTGCTCCAGCATGGCCACAGTCAAACAACTGAAACAAATAAAAGAATATAACTACAGACCTTTATTGCATGGATGCAACTTTGTGCAAGCCATACATTTCAGAAGTCGATAAGTATCAAACCGGATGCCATGTTGGATATTGTAAAGTTGTTGACCTTACAAACGATGAAAGCTGATTGGCTAATCTCTAATGTTATGGATTACCTTTTATGGAAACGGAGCCTGATGTGAAAAAAAGGAATGTTAGGCTCAACACTGCTTTTGACCTCCGACCTTGCCATCCAATTACCGTGTGGGTGTTGTTTGTTCAGATGAACATTACAACACCAGAGATCAGATATGAATTGCCTTTCAGCTTAGATAATGTTAAGCTTCTCCATAATACTCAACACTGTGTTCTGATTTTAAAGATTATCGGATCTCTGCAACCTTATCAACTTGGCCATCTTTCATACATATATATACATATATATAATATATACATATGCTTTTATGTAAGCATGTTCGATATTCCTGTATTTTATATGCTGGAAATAAATCTAGATCAGTGCTCTGTAACCGGTATGCTGTGGCACACTGGTGTGGCACGAGATGGTGCTAAGTGTGCCACAGTGTATCATCATCATCATAGTCGTTTAATGTCTGCTTTCCATGCTGGCATGGGTTGGACGTTTTGACTGAGACCTAGCAAGCCAATCAGATCTGGCAAGGTTTCTACAGTTGGATGCCCTTCCTAATGCCAACAACTCTAAGAGTGTAGTGGGTGCGTTTTACATGTGCCTTTTACGTGCCACCAGCAGAGGTGCCAGCCAGGTGGCACTGGTATTGGCCACATTTGAATGGTGCTTTTTACGTGCCACCAGTATGGGTGCCAGTCAGGCGGCACTGACATCAGCACAGTTGCCAGTCAGGCAGCACTGGCACCGGCCACGTTTGAATGGTGCTTTTTACATGCCACCAGCATGGGTGCCAGTCAGGTGGCCCTGGCATCGGCCACTGGGTGCCAATCAGGAGGCACTAGCGGCATAAGTACCAGTCAATGCAACCACGTCATTGCCAGTATTGAAGCTATGGGATAATACAGGATTAATTCATAGCCATGTGAATGGATAAGCAATAAACTGGACAAGCAAATCTGAATGCTGAAGGATTAAGCAATACCAATGGATTAAAGATCTTTAAAACTATGATCCGATTCTTTCACAGACAATTTACAACACAGAAAAATGGAGTCATATATTTTCATTGATTCTAAGCTTGAACCATTGTAGACGTTCTTGGTCTTTTATTTGTTTTAGTCATGAGACTGTGGCCATGCTGGGGCACCACCTTGAAGCATTTTAATCAAATGGCTCAACCTCAATGCTCATATTTTAAAGCCTAGTACTTATTCTATCAGTCTCTTTTGCTGAGCTGCTAAGTTACTGGGACATAAACAAACCAACACCAGTTGTCAGGTGGTGGTATGACACACACACACACAATGGGCTTCCTTCGGTTTCAATCTACCAGATTTGTTGCAAGGCTTTGGCCAGCTTGAGGCTATTGTAGAAGACACTTGCCTAAGGTGACACCTTGGACAACTGGTAGTGAGGGGGAGCTTAAGTCAATTACATTGACCCCTTTAGTCTATTGGTGCTTTTTTTATTGACCCTACAAGAATGAAAGACAAAGTCAACCCCTGTGGCATTTGGACTCAGAACATAAAATCCAAAGAACTGAAACTAAACATTTTACCTGCTGTGGAAACGATTCTGCCAGATTGTCCCTTTATAAATATCAATTTGAGTTTAAAAACAGCAATAAGCCCCTTAAGGGTATATAAGCCTTGTATCTGTCATATCTCTTACTCCTTGCTACCTCAAATTGATGCCTATAATGGCTGTGTGGTTCCAGGTTCAATCCCATTGTGTGCTAGCTTGGCCAAGTGTCTTCTACTATAGTTCCACACTGACTAAAGCCTCGTGGGTGAATTTGATGGAAACTGTGTGGAAGCCTGTCATATGTTGGACCACTGAAATCTACAAGCTGTCTTCATTCTTCCTCTGTTTAGTTTCTGTTATTCTCTTCTGCTGAAGAGCATAGGTTCGAAACTGAACTTGGAGACATGTGCTTAGGAAGCAAACTTCTTATCACATAGCCACGTAGCTATTCCTGAACCTTGAAGTAATTGCTAATTATCTTTACATAATGAAAAAAAAAAATATGAAGAATCTGCCAAACTCCACACTTATCATAATGGAACATGGAGTGTACTGTGTCTTTATCAAAGGAACTCGACACTTGTGAAGTTCTTTTTTAAAGAGTTTTTAAGAACTGTTGAAAGTGTGAAAAAACTTCATTGATTTTAATCGACATCAAAACTTTGACAGGAATAACTTCTTGCCCCCACCCTCATCCCCTCCCACTGCCACCACTACCACCACTGCCTCCATCATCATCATCATAATCATTGTAATTATTTATTTTCTGTTTCAAGTCAAACTTTCATTGAGCATTTAGTTCATGGACACCAGGCATGAGCTGCCTTTTGCAAGAAAGGGCCACATTTGACTTGGTTCATCATCAAGTCACACCACTAAAAAATTTCATGGTAATGTTTTTGCTAAGCATGCCATTTGGAAGGCCCATGGACAGCAGTTTGCCTGAAACCGAATTATATCTTGAATAATGACTTAGAAGTCAAGTGAATTCATAAGATGAAAACCTTCCCATTTGATTCTTTAAAGTTTGGTATTAAATCTTGGTTTCACTTTTCCAAAAGCCTTGCATTGTTCATTTCTTTATTTCATCCCAAGAGGCTCCAGTATTACTGATAACATTCCAGATGTTGAAGGCAGCGAGCTGGCAGAAACGTT
>NC_043003.1:10647345-10654845 GCF_006345805.1 Octopus sinensis
GGCTGTGATGGCTTCCAACACTAATTTAATTATATTAGTAACGTATTTGCGTAGGAGATTAAATCTTGTTGTTGTTGTTGTGGTGGTGGTGGTGATGGTGGTTTTATCTTACTTGAGTGGAGAAAGTGTAAATAATGATGATGAAAATAATAATAATAATAATAATAATAATAATAATAATAATAATAATTATAATAATAATGACAATGATGATGCTAATAATGATAATGATAATAATGATGATGGTGGTGGTGGTGGTGGTGGTAATAATAATGATGATGATGATGATGATGATAATGGTGATGATAGTAATAATAACAATAATAATGGTGGCAGTAGTAGTAGTGGTGGTGATGGTGGTGGTAGATGTGAGAGTGATGGTGGTGAGGGTGATGATGGTGGTGGTGATGGTGAAAGTGGAGGTAGGGGTGATGGTGGTTGTGGTGGTGATAGTGGTGGCAGCAATAGCAGTGGCAATGGTGGAGGTGTTGCTAGTAGTCATGGTGGTGGTGATGGTGGTAGTGGTGGTGGGGTGGTGGTGGTGGTGGTGGTGGTGGTAGTGATAGCAGTGGTGATGGTGAAGGTGCTGGTATTCAGAGTGGTGATGGTAGTGGTGGTGGTGGTGGTGGTGGTGGTGGTGATGGTGGTGGTGATGTTGGTTCCATGGTGGTGTTTGGCAGAGATGGCAGTGGTGGTACCAGCGGTGGTGGTAGTAGTGCTGGTGCTGGTGCCGGTGCTAATGGCGATGGTAATGATTTATTTTTCTTTCGTGTAAAGAAAATAAAAATATTCGGTAACGGAGGTGACCAAGATAACAGCTTTCTGTTTTGATTCCATCGTGAGAAATATTCAATTAATATTACTTTAATGCAATAACCCAAAATTAGAAATGAATTGTTTTTTGTGAACGCAAGTGTACTCGCCAACACACACACACCACACACACACACACACACACACACACACACATGCGATTATACACAAATTCACACAAGTACATACACAGGCATGTTAAGTATTGCACACACATTTTGTTTATTTGCTTATCTTTTGGGGTGTTTTGTGTTTTTTTTTGTTTTTTTCCTAACATGTAAATATTTTGTTGTCCTCAGGCAATAAATTCTATGTTAAACCAAAGTTTCATACTTTGTCAGGTTGCCTAGGCAACGCACTTACCTTCTTCTGTTGGCACGAAACATTTCCCGACCAAATTTTGTCTCATGATCCTTCTGTCTAAAACTCTACATGTAGAACGCTGCACATGGATGCAAGCATGGCTGTGTGGTTAAGAACCTTGTTTTGCAACTATGTGGCTTTGGGTTCCGTCCCACTGTAAGGCACCTTGGACAAATATCTTCTACAATAGCCATGGGTATAAGGCCCATGGCTCAGTAGCTGGAATATCAGGCTCATGATCATGAGATAGTGAGTTCGATTCCTGAACTGTGCGGTGTGTTGTGTTCTTAAGCAAGACACTTTACTTCACGTTGCTCCAGTTCACGCCAGCACTCAGACTACCAACACCTCCACCATCACCACAGTTCACTCACGTTGCAACTCATTTCTGAGTTGCGACATCACTGGTGCCAAGCTGTATCGGCCCCTTTGCCTTTCCCTTGGATAACACTGGTGGCGTGGAGAAGGGAGGCTGGTATGCATGGGCGACTGCTGGTCTTCCATAAACAACCTTGCCCAGACTTGTGCCTCAGAGGGGAACTTTCTAGGTGCAATCCCATGGTCATTCATGACAGAAGGGGGTCTTTATAGGTGCAGGTATGCCTGTATGGTAAGACGTTTATTACCAAACCACAGGGTTCCAGGATCAGTTTCACTGCACAGCAACTTGGGCAAGTGTCTTCTACTACAGCCTCAGGCCAACTAAAGCCTTGTGTGTGTGTGGGGGGGGTTCTGTTTGTCCCCAACCATTGCTTGACAACCGGCATTAGTTTGTCTACATCCCCATAACTTAGCAATACAGCAAAAGGAACTGATAGAATAAAATGCCACACTTTAAAAAAAAATCTATTGTGGTAAGTAGCTTGCTTACAAACCACATGGTTCCGGGTTCAGTCCCACTGGGCAAGTGTCTTCCACTATAGCCTTGGGCCGACCAAAGCCTTGTGAGTGGATTTGGTAGATGGAAACTGAAGAAGCCTGTCATATATGTGTGTTTGTGTGTGTTTGTGTATCTGTGTTTGTCCCCACCAACATCGCTTGACAACCAATGCTGGTATGTTTACGTCCCCATAACTCATCAGTTCGGCAAAAGAGACCAATAGAATAAATACTAGGCTTACAAAGAATAAGTCTTGGGGTTGATTTGCTCGACTAATGGTGGTGCTCCAGCATGGCCACAGTCAAAATGACTGAAACAAGTAAAAGAGTAAAGAGTACTGGGGTTGATTTGTTCGCAGTCCAATGGCTGGAACAAATAAAAAGCAAAAGAAAGACATGATATGAAAGACAAAAATTGAAGAATATTTCTTCAGACAGCAACCATTCGCTTCTGTTTCACTTCTCCATCATTTTTTCCTTCAACAAGATGAAGTACAAAATCCTTTTCGATTTTTTTCATGCCCGTTTCTGACATGCACCTTTTAGAAACAAATTTTTTACAGCTATTTTTATCTCAAGACGTGCCACAAATGTCAAACCGCCTGTCATAAAGTGTCCATTAAAGGTTAAACATACAACACAATATGATTTATTGAATACAACACATAGTTTATATAAATATGGCTGTCATAACTCAATCCATTTCGGAGAAACCAAACTGTATACGTAACAATCTCTTGTTTTCCCTGCTCGCGTGGAGTTATTCCTATGCTTACACTTTCTTTACAGTGCACTTTAGTACACATATACAAACACACACACACACACACACACATATATACTCATATATATTATTTATATATATATATATATATATATATATATATATATATATATAAATTAGAAAAAAAAACACCTTTTATCAATTCAATAATGAAAAATTAAATCTTTATATATAAAAGTGAAGTTGTGTGTCTGTCTCCTACGATTTAGATTCCTAATTACTCCCACATTTTGTGGGGCAGTGTAACCAAAAGCAGGTATCTTATAGTCGTGATTCATATCGTGCCCTTCTGGGTATTAGTGTGCGTCTACGATGAGTCTACGATTTAAAAAAAAATTTACCATCATTTTTTCCCATTTTTAATGCATTTTTTTTTGCTATTATATAAGGGAAGTAACTCTCTAAAAATGTATTATTAAATCTCAGAACGTAAAAAGCTACAGTAACACCCCCTTTGTGGTTAGCCATATTGAGATGGCTATTATACTTTACATCTCTAAAAATGCTTATATAGTTATTTCCCTTACAAACCCGAGCAACGCTGGGCGATACTGCTAGTATAAGATAAAACATATAACAATGATTACGTAATGTGCAAAAAAGTGTTTTTTTTTCTAATTTATATATATATATTATATTTTATGAAATTTGATTTAGTTTTTCTAAATTGAATTTTTCCCTGTAAGTTTGGAATATTATTCCCTCATATTATTATTATATTTATATATATACATATACACACACACATCACATATATCTGGACTGTTGTCATAGTAACGAAACTAAAGCACACAGAGTAAAGCCATTTGTCATAGATTCACATTGAACTCTGCTGTGCATATGCACTAAGTTTTAACATACTAGCTCACTTCTGCTGTTTACAGCACTGCTTGGAAGGAAGGTGTGTAGCGTGTGATTGTCGCATTGACCATGACAGAGAAAGTTGTCATGGCGATACCTGCTCAGAAACTGACACAAAGTTGCAGAAAGTGTATGGAGAGGAGTGTATGAGCTGCACATAAGCACATGAGTGGTTCAGACACTTTCAAAATGGCTGGAAAAATGTTGATATTGATGAACGCTTTGGGAGATCAGCAGAACTGAGAAAAACATCACAAATGTGCATGCAGCTGTGAGGGGAAATCATCGAATCACCATCCGTGAGTTATCAGAGGATGTACAAATTAGTTACGGTTCAGTTCAGTCCATTATCATTGAAGATTTGGGTATGAGAGTCGTGTCTGCCAAGTTTGTGCCAAAACTGCTTTCAGCTGACCAAAAAGACACTCGGGTTTCAGTTGCACAAGATCTCCTTGATTGAGTCGAGAACGGTGAAAACGTTTTGAAACTTTGTGTAGGCCTCTGAGCAGGTATCACCAAGCTTTTGGCAAAATTTGATGCAGATTCTCTGCTCAACTTTCTCTGTCATGGTCAATGCAACAATCACATGCTACACACCTTCCTTCCAAACACTGCTGCAAACAGCGGAAGTGAGCTAGAATGTTAAAACTTGTTGCACATGCACAGCAGGGTTCAAAGTCAATTTGTGCCAAGCAGCTTTACTCTGCATGCTTTAGCTTCGTTACTATGGCAAAAGTCTGGATACTTATTGATCAGCCCTCATATACATATATACATATACACAAGTACACACACATAAACATATATACATATATACACACATATTTACATATATACATATACACATGTATATATATATGTACATATATACATATATATATACATACATTTATATATAAACATGCATATGTATATACAAACACATATATAAATATATATTTATACATACACATATTATAAACACAGATACACACACACACACACACACACACACACACAAGGCAAAGTAGACCAGTGATGGCAGTCCATATCATATCCTTCTGTGGTAGCTTCTTCATCCAATTCTAACCAACAATCATTCCGCAAGGCAATGGCCTCGATGGACTGACTAAACCAGGAGAGGCTAGCTGATTGATCTCAGTCCTCAGCGAGGTAGGGACCTGACAATTGCAGTAAGTGAATTCGGACTCTAGCAGACTGAGAGGAAAAGGTCAACAGTCAACTCAATGGTCAAGAATGTGGCTTTTGCAAGCAAAATGTATCATGTAGAGCATGGCAAGACATAGAAGGCACCTTTGTTACCTACAGAGAAAGACAGGCTGATGATACACAAATCATAACTCATCATTCAACATTCGTCCTACTTCTTGAGTAAGACAGTATCAAACTAATACACTTGCTTGTTGTTTATACACCTGTCTTTATCTTTTGTTTATCTAGAAATTTCAACAATATATATATATATATAAATATATATATTTATAATGTACTGATACATGATGAAAATTCAACAAAAAAGTACTCTGTTGGTGAGAGATAAATATTATTTATTTAAAGATCTCAAAACATGTATTAAAATGCTATTAATAGTTTCATATGTTGAAAAAACTCAAACATATTCTTCAGGCACAAACCACATATCATAACAAACTAAAGAAATTGAATTATAGAAGAAACACAAAAAAACTGAGAAGGCAATATATAGAAAATGCATACTGTAAACAACAGAAAACGAAAAACGGAAACTAAAATGTAAAGAATAAAAAGTGAAAAAGATAAAAGAGTTATCCTCCTTAGACCTTAAATGATAAGGTTGGAAAGATATCAATTCAGTCGGGAATGAGCAGAATTTTCCAATTCTTCAAAATATATTCATACATAAGCATGCAAAGAGAGAGAGGAGGTTTAAAACAAATACATTTATTTCACCAGCTGATATCCATATATGAAGATCATTTCGCAACATTCTATTGTGGTAAGTAGCTTGCTTACAAACCACATGATTCCAGGTTCAGTCCCACTGTGTGGCACCTTGGGCAAGTGTCTACTATAGACTCGGGCCGACCAAAGCCTTGTGAGTGGATTTGGTAGATGGAAACTGAAAGAAGCCCATCGTATATATATATATATAAGTATGTATGTATGTATGTGTGTGTGTATATTTTAGTGTATAATAAATAATAGATAATTTTACACATCTGTATTAGTGCATATAATATAAATTATATAGCGCAGTTGTATAATTTATAAATTAATACAGGTAAAAGAGCTTGCATTGGACTATACATTACACACCTTTGTCTTGGTTTATTATGTGGTATTTTCTGTGGTTCCAGGCACTTGGAAGGTACAGTAAAGGGCAGAAATAGTTGTGGTTCCCTGCTCCCCCAACTCACATAACTACTGTATCCGTTGGTGGAATGCTGCATAGTCAGTACTGAGCATCATTGATTACTGAAGCTTAATCGAATTACAAACAGCAGCCTTTCATTGTGGCAGTCAAGTTAAAAACAATTGCATATATATATATATATATATATAAATATATCATCATCATCGTTTAGCATCCGCTTTCCATCCTAGCATGGGTTGGACGATTTGACTGAGGTCTGGCAAACCAGATGGCAGCACCAGACTCCAATCTAATCTGGCAGAGTTTCTACAGCTGGATACCCTTCCTAACACCAACCACTCCAAGAGTGTAGTAGGTGCCTTTACATGCCACCAGCACAGGGGCCAGTCAGGTGGTACTGGCAACGGCCACACTCAAATGGTGCTTTTGTGTGCCACCTGCATAGGAGCCAGTCCAGCAGCACTGGCAATGACCTCACTCGAATGTTTTTCACGTGCCACCAGCACAAGTGCCAGTTATATATATATATATACATTATATATATATATATATATATATATATATACACATCATACTCATACTCTTTTCACATTAATGTTCCATGCTAGCATGGGCTGGATAGGTTTGTAGGATCCAGTGGGTACAAGGACTGCATCATACTCCAGATTCTGCTTCGACATGGTTTCCTTAGCTGGAGACTGATCACTTTGCAGAATGTATTAAGGGGTTTTTTCATGACACTAGCTCTAATGAGGTCACCAAACAGCTTGCAAGACTACAAACCATAAAAGGGAACAGCTTTATACTAAGATATGAGAGGTTGAAGTACCAAAGAAGATAAAAGGGAAAGGTAACCTCCTCTAGTCATGCCGACCCATAAGGACCAGTTTCCTGGTTTCTATGGATATAAATGTTTTCTATGGGATATAAGTTCCTCACCTGGATGGGACACCGGTCCATCGCAAGATTACTCACTTTTGCCAGCTGAGTGGACTGGAGTAATGTGAAATGAAGTGTTTTGCTCAAGGACACAACACGTCACCCAGTCCAAGAATTGAAACCACAATATTATGATCATGAGTCCAATACCCTAACCACTGAGCCACTCACATGAAAGAAGGGGCCAGAGTAGAGCAGGGTTTCTTGTTGTAGAGGTGCTCCATGATAACTCACATTTTAGAAGTGAAGGCAGGTGTGATCAGATTAGAGTTGGACAAGGTGAGTGGAGAGAAAGGAAGCTGGAGTGTGGGTGGATGAGCAGAGAGTGCAAGAGGGTAAGGGACAGCGGAAGACAGGGAATCGGTGAAGGGGAAAGGAGGTAGGCAACAACTGTTAGGACTAAAGGGTAGATGTAGCGAATGGAGGATAAGTTGAGAGTGGAGGGCATGAGTAGAAAGAGGCAGGAGTAGGAAATGACTGACAGTGCAGGAAAAAAGGTGAGAGCAGC
>NC_043003.1:10659845-10664845 GCF_006345805.1 Octopus sinensis
AGCCATAGATATGGTGGCAAAGCAGACAGAGGAACATATGGCAAGCCTCTACCTTGGACAAGCTGGAACTTGCCAAGCCATCCAACCCATGCTAGCACAGAACATAGACATTAAATGATGAGGCATATGATAACATATGTATGTGTGTATTGTTCATCTAACAATCCAACGAGGACCATCTTGTCATCTGGTCATCTTTGTTGGAGGATGCGATATGTAATAATAATAAGTCTGCTGTCTGTGGTTTCAGTCAAAACATCCAACGCATTACGGCATGGAACACAGTTGTTAAATGATGACGATGATGATGACGATGACAATGACAAACAGACAGAGATAGATAGGTAGATAGATATATATTTACATATAAAGATTTTCAAATTCTCAAATAAATATTAAAAACCAGGACTTTGCTTCAGCTGCGCTGACAGTTGGCATCACTTCAAACAAACATTGTTACAATAGCTAAATTCAGGTGGTGGCAGAGTGATGATGACAATGATGATGATATTGATGATAATGATGTTGCTGTTGTTGTTGCAGGTGGTGGTGGTGGTGGTGGTGGTGGTGGTGGTGTTGATGGTGGTGGAGTGATGATAACAATGATGATGATGATGATGTTTGTAGTGGTGGTGGTGGTAGTGGCATTGATGGTAGTGGAGTGATGATGACAATGATGATATTGTTGTTGTTGTTGTTTTTGGTGGTGGTGGTGGTGGTGGTGGTGTTGATGGTGGTGGAGTGATGATAACAATGATGATGATGATGATGTTGTAGTGGTGGTGGTGGTAGTGGCATTGATGGTAGTGGAGTGATGATGACAATGATGATGTTGTTGTTGTTGTTTTTGGTGGTGGTGGTGGTGGTGGTGGTGATGGAGTGATGATGACAATGATGATCATGTTTGTGGTGGTGGTGGTGGTGGTGGTGGTGGTGGTGGCAGTGGTGGCGTTGATGGTGGTGGAGTGATGATAAGAATGATGATAATGATGATGATGTTGATGGTAGTGGTGGCGGCAGTGATAGTGGTGGAGAGATGACGACGACAACGATGATGATGAGAATGATGACGATGATAACAATGATGATGATGATGATAGTGATCAGCTATAGAATTTTAGAGAATGATAGACATTTCTAGAACGTAAGAGC
The DNA here is from genome assembly GCF_006345805.1 of Octopus sinensis. Taxonomy (NCBI): domain Eukaryota; kingdom Metazoa; phylum Mollusca; class Cephalopoda; order Octopoda; family Octopodidae; genus Octopus; species Octopus sinensis. Next base: position 10,660,998 of record NC_043003.1, read on the forward strand.
TGCTGCTCAGAGTCAGAAACTGTCAATAATGCCAGAAAGAAACAAGTCATTTTCGCTTGGTGCCTTATCAAAGAACGACGCCTGACAGCAGAGGATACACAAGGTCAGATAGTAAATACATAAACGTAAATATCTCCCAGCCTCCTCCCCTGCGGCTCAAAATGAGTGATGCTAATTCTTCGTTTCATGGTATTAATCCTCTATAACACCTACCGTTAATAATTCTTGATGCTTCCAATACAATATGCTGTTGTGAAAAGGAAACGACACAATTGAAAGCTTTGACAAGCTCTAAGGATTCCGTTCTGTTTGAACAATACATTATTGCATGCAACCAATTAGGATATCTCTGGCAGTTGCCGTGGAATTATTGACAACTCAAAATGTATCTTTGGTGGGTTGTGTGTGTGTGTACGTATGCATGTGTGTGTGTATGTGTATACGTATGCGTGCGTGTGTGTGTGTGTGTTTGTGTATGTATGTATGCATGTATGTGTGTGTATGTATGAGAGTGATAGTTTGGGTATGCCTGCATGTGTGTATGTTTTTGTATGTGTTTGTGTATGTGTGCATGCATGTGTGTGTGTGTATGTATGTGTGTGTTAGTGTGTGTATGCGTGCATGCATGTGTGTGTGTGTCTGTATGTTTGGGTTTGTGTGTGTACGAATGCATGTGTGTGTGCATGTTTGTGTGTGTTTGCATGTGTATGCATGCATGTGTGTGTAGGTATGCATGTTTGTGTGCACATGTGTGTGTGTATGCATGCATGTGTGTGTATTTTTACATGTGTGTTAGTGTGTGTGCATGCATGCATGTGTGTTTGGGTGTGTATTTGTGTGTCTGTATGCATGCATGTATGTATGTATACATGCATTTGTGTGCATGTTTGTGTGTGTGTTTGTGTGTGTACGTATTTGTGTGTTTGTGTGTGTATGCATGTGTGTGTGCATGTGTGTGTGCATGCGTGTGTGCACGGGTGTTTGTGCATGTGTGTGCATGCATATGAGTATATTTGTGTGTATGCATGTGTGTGAGTATTTGTGTATGTGTGTTTGTGTGCATGGATGTGCACTTGTGTATGCATGCATTGTGTGTGCATGCATGTGTGCATATGTGGGTGTTTGTGCATGTGTATGCATGCACGTGGTTTATGTGTGTGAGTATGTGTGTGTACATGTGTGTACGTCTCAGAAGAATTAATTTTGTTTTTTTTACAGCGAACATTCTCCTCCCTACATTTAAATAAACTGAAAGACAGATGAGGGATTGTTTTTCTCTTCCTTATTCCCCAGTGCAGCAGATTGATATCACGGGTCAGAGGTGGCAAACATGCCTGGCTTTACAGGCCAGATTGAAGAATAAAGTAGATGCTACTGACCGGACACAGACAATCGTTGCTAAAAACCCTATTCATAACATCGGCCAAAGTAAATGGATGGCAGAGTCAATGGACATTACAACAACTTTAGTAATAATAAAGGAAAGAATATGACACATCAGCAAAGTTTGAATGCTGAGATGAATGAGACGTGTATATATATACATGTGTATGTATGTGTGTATATATGTATATATAATATATATATATATATATATATATATATATATATATATATACATACATATATATATATATACATATATAGATATCTATATATACATATATATATCTATATATATATCATCATCATCATCGTTTAATGTCTGTTCTCCATGCTAGCATGGGTTATATATATATATATATACACACATATATATACACACACACACACATATATATATATATATGTATGTGTATATATGTATATATATGTGTGTGTGTGTGTGTGCATGTATACACAGACGTCTCATTCATCTCTGCATTCAAACTTTGCTAACATGCAGGGTGGCTGTGTGATAAGAAAATTATACAAGAATTACTAAATCTGGATTTCAGCTTCTTTGAGCCTCATCAGAGTCAAACATTCACTGGCACCACATGCCAATTAAAAATCGGTCACTATTGATACAGTTAAAAAGTGAATGAAATGTCACTAATGCTGTATTTAACCAGCAGGATGAATAAGCACTGATGATGCTCAAAGACGCAGAAATACCTATTTAGCAACACCACTGATGTTCCTGGATGATTTTCATCTACTGCTGATATATTTTTTTGCTTTTCAACACTGTATGTTTATAAGAAATGTTTTCTCAAGACAAATACCACTTTCAATAGTACATATATATGTTTTAAGTATGATATATAGACTGCTAATTTGAACTAATATTATTTCCATCACTAATAACAAATTCTAAATATTGCCTTCTGATTAATATTGATCTTGGAAAGTTTGTTTGGCAGCCTCTGAAACTCCAACAACTGCACCTCCTGCAAAATAATACAGATTGCAAAGTCCTGGACACATTAATTTATTCTTATTTGATCTGTTGGTGCCAACAAATGAAAATGGCACATTTCCAGTGCAGAGTTAATTAAAGCAAGAACATGGATTTACTGATGAGTTAGACATATGGAAAATATCACATCACATTGACAAAGAATGGAAATACAGACGTAGGACTGGGTTGATGCGAACATAAACAAGATACTGAATCTTTTTTGGAATATCCAGTTACAGAAATCAATCATACAAACAGAACTAATTAGCGTTAGAGTAAGAGGTTGTCTTCTCAATATGCAAATTAGTCTGGACCACACTTCAGAAATTATCTGAAGAATTGCAGAAGTTTCAAAAGGTGAAGGCAAACACTTGAATTGTAAGAATGGCAGATGAATGATTCCAGACTAAGAAATTACATTTTCCAAAATGTGCAAGAAATAGCAGTTAAATCTCCCTTAAATCACACATTATCATTTTCATTTACATTATTTACATTTGACGGATATTTGTCCTCATCTTACTCTTTTATTCTTTTATTTGTTTCAGTAATTTGACTGTGGCAAATCGACCCCAGGACTTAATCTTTTGGATTAGTACTTATTCTATCGATCTCTTTTGCCGAACCGCTAAGTTATGGGTACGTAAACACACCACCATTTTGTTTGTTGTTGACACAACGTTTCGGCTGATGTACTCTCCAGCCTTCATATGCGAGCATATGCCTTAGTGGTTAAGAACACAGTCTACTAACCCTAAGATTCCAAGTTCGATTCCAGGCAGTGACCTCATCATCATCGTCCTCATCATCATCATTTAACATCCGATTTCCATGCTGGTATGGGTTGGACGGTTTGACTGAGGACAGGTGAGCCTGAAGGCTGCACCAGGCTCAATCTGATCTGGCAAAGTTTCAACCCTTTCTAACACCAGCCACTCCGAGAGTGTAGTGGGTACTTTTACATGCCACCAGCATGAGGGCCAGTCAGGCAGTTCTGGCAACAACCATGCTCAAAAGGTGTTTTTTACATGCTATCTGCACAGGAGCCAGTCTTTCACATGCCACTGGCACATGTGCCGGTAAGGTGACGCTGGTAACGATCACGCTCGAATAGCGCTGTTTACGTGCCACTGGCATGGGAGCCAGTCCATGGCCCTGGCAACGATCACACTCGGATGTGCTTTTAACATTCCACTGGCAGCAGAAGAAGAAGAAGAAGAAGAGTGGTGGTGGTGGCGGCGGCAGTGGTGCGAGCTGGAATACCTGTAATCATAAGATCTACCCAGTCATGAAGCTACACCACCACCACAACAACAAAAACAATAACCAGCAAACCAACCACCCATATTCACATACACACACACACACACACACAGTATTCCATTATTATCATCATCATCATCAACAGCAGTAGCAACAACAATAGGTGAGAAACAGTAACGAGATTCTTTGTTTTGATATCATG
>NC_043003.1:10669845-10671494 GCF_006345805.1 Octopus sinensis
CTTAAACCAGTGACACAATTGTGGCTGAAGCAACCAGAAGCCAACTGCACTTCAGGTTTGTCATACAAGTTTACCTTCTAGAATAAATTTCTGAAGAGAATCAAGAGTCTTTCACTCCCAGATGTCAATTATCATCATCATCATCATCGTTTAACGTCCGTTTTCCGCGCTAGCACGGGTTGGACGGTTCGACCGGGGATCTGGGAAGTCAGAGGGCTGCACCAGGCTCCAGTCTGATCTGGCAGAGTTTCTACAGCTGGATGCCCTTCCTAACGCCAACCACTCCACGAGTGTAGTGGGTGCTTTTTACGTGCTACCTGCACAGGTGCCAGGGTGGGTCCGGCATCGGTCCATATATAATTTAACTCATTGGGAGGGAGGCCCAAACAGGAGCTACTCCTCTGCATCAGAATAGACCTAGGGAACAATAATGGCTAAGAGGCAGTTCCACACACCTCAAAATCCTGGATCTCTTGTAACTATATACCTATCTATCTATCTGCCTGTTTATCTATCTATCTATCTGTCTGTCTGTCTGTCTGTCTGTCTGTCTGTCTGTCTATCTATCTATCTATCTACCTATCTGTCTCTAAATGTCTATTTATCTACCTCTCTCTCTTTCTCTCTCTTTCTCTCTCTCTCCCTCTCTCTCTCTCTCCCCTCCTTCTCCATGCAATCGGATTGTCTTTTTTGACAGAATATGCCAAGATGGCAAACAGTAAATATACTAAAACAAACAAAGACACAAAAAAGAAAAAACAAAGAGCAAACACTTTTAATCAATAATGTATTCTTCGCCTGACTTGACATCTTTTAGCATTGCCAACGATATTGCTTCACCACTTCCATACAGAGAGATCACAGTCACATTGGTGTACCAACACAGCTAGTAGTTACTGGTGGTGATGGTGGTGGTGGTGGTGGTGGTGGCGGTGGCGGCGGCGCCGGTGGTGGTTTTGACGGTGATGGTGACAGTGCTGGTAGTGGTGACGGTGACAGTGGTGGTGGTGGTGGTTGTGGTGGTGGTGGTGGTGGAGTGCTGATGGTGGTGGTGATGGTGGTGGTGATGGTGGTGGTGGTGGAGTGCTGATGGTGGTGGTGATGGTGGTGGAGTGCTGATGGTGGTGGTGATGGTGGTGGTGGTGCTGATGGTGATGGTGGTGGTGATGGTGGTGGTGGTGGAGTGCTGATGGTGGTGGTGGTGGTGGTGGAGTGCTGATGGTGGTGGTGATGGTGGTGGTGATGGTGGTGCTGATGGTGATGGTGGTGGTGATGGTGGTGGTGGTGGAGTGCTGATGGTGGTGGTGATGGTGGTGGTGATGGTGGTGGTGGTGGAGTGCTGATGGTGGTGGTGATGGTGGTGGTGATGGTGGTGGTGGTGGAGTGCTGATGGTGGTGGTGATGGTGGTGGTGATGGTGGTGCTGATGGTGATGGTGGTGGTGATGGTGGTGGTGGTGGAGTGCTGATGGTGGTGGTGATGGTGGTGGTGGTGTTGATAGTGTTGCTGGTGCCAATGGTGTTGATGATGATGATGATGATGATGGTGGTGGTGGTGGTGTTGCTGGTGCTGGTGATGATGGTAGTGGTAGTGGTGTTGATGGTGGTGGTGGTGTTGGTGATGGTGGTGGCAGTGGTGGCACTGCTGCTG
>NC_043003.1:10671594-10689094 GCF_006345805.1 Octopus sinensis
ATATATATATATATATATATATATATGTATGTATGTATGTATGTATGTATATACATATTATATGCATGTATATATATATATATATATATATATATATATATATATATATATATATATGGGACAGACCAAAGATCTACTTTACAGGGTGAATGGGGTGCATTTTATTGTTTCACCAGTACTAGGGAGATAAGTGGCCTGTGGCAGAAATTAAGGGCTGTCTCTGTCCTTCAGTTGATCTCATTTGGTTTTACTGCCCTTAATTTTTTTATATTTGGACTTTTGTTCAACAGGTGCACATGAGGGCGTATTTGCGTTTGTATGTAAAATGCAGTCACAGGTTAATGTTTGTATGTATGTGTATGTAGATATGTATGTGTATGTGTATCATCATCATCATCATGGTAGTAGTGGCAGTGGAGGTGGTGGTGGTGGTGGTGGTGGTGGCAATGGTGTGGCAGTAGCATTGATGATGGTGGTGGTGATGATAACAAAAGCAACAGCAACAATGATAATGACAATGATGATGATGATGGTGGTAATGATGATGATGGTGGTGATGGTGGTGGTGGGGTGGTGACGATGGCGGCTGCAGCAGCTGTGGTGGTGGTGACGGTGATGATGATAATGATGATGACGGTGGTGATGGTGGTGGTGGTGATGACGGCGGTGGCAGTGGTACTGGTGGTTGTGGTGGTGGTGGTGATGGTGGTGGAGGTGGTGGTGGTGACGATGTTGATTATGGTGATGATGATGATGATGATGGTGATGAGGAGGATGATGATGATGAAAATGATGATGATGATGATGATAATGCTAACTTAACTGTCATCCATAAATTCAATAACGAGAGAGAGAGAGAGAAGAGAGCAAACACAACAAAAACAAAAACACAAACGAAAAAAGAAAACAAAGGCTGTTTGGGCAAACAATTTGTTGATGAGGGAGAAGACCATCAAGGAATACAGCAAAACTTTGCATAAACAAATGAGATAAAGATGCCTGTCCAGCATCAAGGGCCAATAAATATCAATAATGCCAAAGTCTTGCAGCACGCAATGAAATGGTCAGGTTGGAAGAAGAACAACACTCAACTATTAAGCATTCTATTACGTGGGGGGGGTTGGGGAGGGTGACTGTGGGTGTGTGCGTGAGAGTGTGTGTGTAACTGTGTGCATGAGTGTGTGTATGTGCGTGAGTGTGTGTATGTGTGAGTGTGTGTGTGAATTCATGTGTGCATGTGTGTGAGTGCATGCTTGTATGTTTGTGTGAGCGTGTGTGTGTGTGCATGCACATGTGTATTTTGTGTGTGAGCATGCACGTGTGTGTATGTGTGTGAGTGTTTGTGTATGTGTGTGTGAGTGCATAAGTGTATGTGTGTGAGTGCATGTGTGTATGTGCATGAGCATGTGTGTGCGAGTGTGTGTGTGTATATGTGCTTGTGTCTGTGTGCATGAGTGTGGACAAGTGTGTGTGAGTATGTGTGTGAGTGTGTCTGGGTATGCATGCATATATATGTGAGTGCATCACTCCTACGTTTGTTGATCAGCATCAGTGTTTAACATTTGCAGAAATAAATTTCATTACACAAGAGTAGAGGGCCACAGAGAGGACTGATAGTGGGGCCAAAGGCTACAAAGGTGCCCTTCACAAGAGCTAGCCTGAATGCTGGCCAAAGGCTAGTCTTAAAGCTTCTCCCCAGATGCAGGCATAGCAGTGTGGTTGCAACCAAGTGGTTTCAGTTTCAACCCCACTGCATGGCACCATAGGATAGTGTCTTTTAATATAGCCCTGGGTAATCAATATCTGGTCAGTGAATTTGAGAGACAGAAACTGAAAGAGGCCCGTTGTACATATGTGTATATATAGCTGTATGTATGTGCATATATGCACACATACACGCATGCATGTGTCAACAGCATGCAAGCAGAATTCCTCATTTCTAATCTTCTGTGAAAGCATATGAGACCATTGGGAAATATTACCATGAGTGGAAACAGGTGAGGGTTGGCAACAGGAAGAGCATCCAGCAGCACAAAACTCTGCCTCAAAAAAAATTTATTCAATTATAGGCGTAGGAATGGCTGTGTGGTAAGTAGCTTGCTTACGAACTACATGGTTCTGGGTTCAGTCCCACTGCGTGGCACCTTGGGCAAGTGTCTTCTACTATAGCCTCGGGCCGATCAAAGCCTTCTGAGTGGATTTGGTAGACGGAAACTGAAAGAAACCCATCATATATATTAATCAGCTGAAATTGCGAGGATGATCCGGTTCTTGACTGAAGAGAAAAGGCTTCAAATGACCTGTCCGTGTTTTTTTTTGTATCGTCTATGTGGATGTTTTGTTGTCCTCTTTTGCATCACCTAGTTGTCCGGATGTTTTGCGTTCTTGTCCCATTTTGTAAATATATATATAGAGAGAGAGACTATGGCACTACAACCAGCCAGGAACAGTCTTCGCTACATTTGCGGTACCTGCCAGAGGGAGTGTTTGTCCAGGATAGGACTACACAGCCACAGCAGGAAATGTATCAGGGCATGAAATATAAAAGCCGGACTAAACTACTTTATGCGCAACTCCATTGTCTCCCGAGACAGAAAGGATGCCAACAATATATATATTATATATATATATATATATATATATATATATATGTATATATATATGTGTATGTGTATATATATATATATTATATGCATATGTATATATATGTGTGTTTTTGTGTCTGTGTTTGACCCCCTCCCCAACATCACTTGACAACCGATGCTGGTGTGATTACGTTCCCGTAACTTAGCAGTTCGGCAAAAAGAGTCCAATAGAATAAGTACTAGGCTTACAAAGAATAAGTCCTGGGGTCGATTTGCTCGACTAAAGGTGGTGCTCCAGCATGGCCGCAGTCAAATGACTGAAAGAAGTAAAAGTGTAAAAGAATAGAAGAGTAATCCATGCAAGCACAGGAAAATAGACATAAAAAACGATGATGATGATGATGATGATGACAAAGCAGTCAACATAAAAGAAGCCTTTATCAACATCTTTCAAAAAAAATAAAATGCAATATCACACAAGATTTAAAGGTGACTTACCTTAAATAGTGCCCCATCGTCACAGTGCCAGACAATTCCTTCGACAGCTCCATTTGGATCGGACTTCATCCAAGACAAGAAATTCTCTCGTTTCATTTCACTGGTATAACTAACTTTTATGGAACCATGTACGACAAGTATATGAAATGGGAATTTCTTGCTCCCAAGACCTATAAAGATAAAAGGATACAGAAAATACAGTTCTGTATTTAAGAGATGAGGAATTATGTACATTATTTACATTTGATGGATATTTTGGCTGATATACCCTCCAGCCTTCATCAGGTCTCTTGAGGAAATTTTACATACATATATGTATGTATGTCATAATATATAGTGTACATTTAAACACATAAGGAATCCACTTGTGGAATTCAACATGTTAGAAAGAACAGCTAGGTTCTATAACCACAAAAATTAGGGATAAAATTCAACAGGAATGAAATGAAAAAATAAAAACATTTTACCATCAAGTTTCTTGGACCAATTGGTTTCTGAATTTAGTTTAGCAAGCAAATAAATAATATTTGTATGTATGTATATATACTTTATTTGTGGGTTAACAAGGCAACCAATTGTTTCATGTGAAAAGAACTTCGCAATTGTTCAAGCATGCCACATTGAAGTGTTGGTACTCATCTCCATTTTGGATGATTATAGTATGTAAGTATAATATATATGTGCATGCATATGAGTGTGTTCGTGTGTGTGTACATACATATTTTTTTTATTGATTGTCTGACGATATGCTTGCCCTTTAAACTGCACCTACCGATTGTGTCTGTAGTGTGACGTCATGCATTGCTGATTACTGAAACATATGTAACAATTGGAGTAAAGGAGTACCAAGTTACACCCATGTCCTTTCCACTTATTATTATTAGTAGTAGTAGTAGTAGTAGTAGTAGTAGTAGTGGTGGTGGTGGTGGTAGTGGTGGTGGTCGTGGTGGTCGTGGTGGTGGTCGTGGTAGTAGTAGTAGTAGTAGTAGTAGTAGTAGTAGTACTGCTCTTTGTATTATGTCAGCCCACCTCGGATATGAACAACCTGTATGTACAAGCAACGGTGGGTGTTTAATGCGAATAACATTAGAGCTGAAACCACTGGTTTAATTGTCATTAATTGATTTAATTGTCATTCATTGTTCAATTGTCATTAATGTGGTTTAATTGTCATTGATTTAATTATCATTAATTGTCATTAAACCAATGTGGTTTAATTGTTGAGAGCATCTAATCATATGTATCTGCATGTGTGTGTGTGAGTCTTTTCTACTATAGATATAAGGCCTGAAATCTGTGGGGAGGGGACTAGTAGATTACATCGACCCCCAGTGCTCAACTGGTACTTATTCAACTGACCCTGAAAGGATGAAAGGCAAAGTCGACCTCGACAGAATTTGAACTCAGAACAGAAAACCAGAATGAATACCACCAAGTGTTTGTCCAGTGTGCTAACCATTCTACTGGCTCGACACCTTAATAATAATGATGATAATAATAATAATCCTTTCTACTAAAGACACTAGGCCTGAAATTTTGGGTGGGGACTAGTCAATCGCATCAACCCCAGTTTTTCACTGGCACTTGAATTATCAACCCTGAAAGGGTGTCAACCAAGGCAAAGTCAACCTTGGTGGAATTTGAACTCAGAACATAATGAAGGACAAAATACCACAAAGCATTTTGCCTGGGGTGCTAACGATTCTGCCAGCTCACCACCTTAATAATGATGATGATGATGATAATGATAATAAGGGACCTTTTGAGCAGGATGGGCTACTCGACCTGAAGAAAATTCTTACAGGGCTCCACCTGCAAGATCATGCACTGTTTATCTTGATATGAGATCACCATGTTGCGCATTTATGGTTGCAATGCATGTGCCTGGTGCACCCTTTTTCAGATGGGTAGTCATGATGGGTGTACTGAGCTTCAGATATTTTACCCTAGTGTCACTTTGATGGCATGCACTGCTCTCTCATCCAATAATAAAAATAATAATAATAATAATAATCCTTTCTACTATAGGCACAAGCACTGAAATTTTGAGGGAAGGGACTAGTCAGTTACATCGACTCTAGAGTTTCAATACTACTTAATTTATTGACCCCAAAAGAATGAAAAACAATGTCAACCTCTGCAGAATTTGAACTCTGAACATAAAGGCAGATGAAATGCCTCTAAGCATTTTGCCTGGCGTGCTAACAATTCTGCCATCTCACCACCTTAAAAATGACAATAACAAGAGTACTCAGAGAGCGCAAACCTCCACCAAGGCAACCCCAATGTCCTCTCAACGATTAGCCGGAAAGGAGTTTTTAAAATGAGAATATCTGAAATAAACTCGACTGCTCTCACAAACGAGAATACTAAAAATGAACCTGACCGCTCTCAAAAATCAAGTAAAAAAAATAGGGAAAATAATCCAGAATCCGTATCCGGTGCCGGATTGATCACAAAAATCTAATCAGTTTGTACCAGTCACTAGGTCAAGCATCCCTGAAAGTTTCCCCAAATCAATCCAGTGGTTCTTGAGATATTTTGTCCATGAACGAAGAAACAAACAAACACGACTGGAAACAATACCTCTGCCCTCACAAAGGTGGAGGTAATAATAATAATAATAATAACAATAATATTAATAATAATGATGATGATGATGAAATGCTACTAAGCACTTCGCCAGACATGCTAACGATTCTGCCAGTATTCTGCCTTCAATAATAATAATAATAATAATAATAATAATAATAATAATAATACATTTAAACATTTTCATTAACCTTGAAAGTTATATATATTTTTTTTTTATCTCTGTTCTTCAAGTGTACCAAATTCTTGTTTCAAAGCAGGAAATTGATGTATTTCTCTAACTATTACTAATAATTAAGATAATGAGAATGACAAAAATAACAATAATAATAATAATAATAATAATAATAATAATAATAATAATAATTGTCATTGTCTTCTTCTTCATCACCGTCGAAATAAAAAAAATAACAAGAGAGAGATTACATTTTTACGTTTTTTTTTTCCAAAAAAAAATTAAGAAAACCAAAACAAATTTAAAAAACAAAAAAAAAGCCATTTTTGATACACATTTCAGATGAGATTAAATGAGATTAAATGCCTGCAGCAGAACATTACAACTATTGCTATTACTATTATCATCATTATTGCTGCTGCTGCTGCTGTTGTTGTTGTTCTTCTTCTGTCTTATTATTGTTGTTGCTCTTTTTCTTCTTCTCCTTTGTCTTATTATTGTTGTTGTTCTTCTTCTTCTTCTTCATCTTGTTGTTGTTGTTGCTCTTCTTCTTCTGTCTTATTATTGTTGTTGCTCTTCTTCTTCATCTTCTTGTTGTTGTTGTTGTTGCTCTTCTTCTTCTTCTGTCTTATTATTGTTGTTGCTCTTCTTCTTCATCTTCTTGTTGTTGTTGTTGTTGCTCTTCTCCTTTGTCTTATTATTGTTGTTGCTCTTCTTCTTCGTGTTGTTGTTGTTGTTCTTCTTCTTCTTCTTCATCTTGTTGTTGTTGTTGCTCTTCTTCTTCATCTTCTTGTTGTTGTTGTTGTTGTTGTTCTTCTTCTTCTTCATCTTGTTGTTGTTGTTGCTCTTCTTCTTCATCTTCTTGTTGTTGTTGTTGTTGCTCTTCTTCTTCTTCTGTCTTATTATTGTTGTTGCTCTTCTTCATCTTGTTGTTGTTGTTGTTGCTCTTCTTCTTCTTCTGTCTTATTATTGTTGTTGCTCTTCTTCTTCTCTTTTGTCTTATTATTGTTCTTCTTCTTCTTCTTCTGTCTTATTATTGTTGTTGTTGTTCTTATTCTTCATCTTGTAGTTGTTGTTGTTGTTCTTCTTCGTCTTATATTGTTGTTGTTCTTTTTCTTCTTATTCTTATATTGTTGTTGTTCTTTTTCTTCTTATTCTTATTCGTCTTGTTGTTGTTGTTCTTCTTCTTTGTCTTATTATTATTATTGTTGTTGCTGTTGTCACTGTTGTTATCATCATCATCATCATCATAAAGTGCATTTGATGCCAATGTGGCAAATAAAACCGTAATTACCATTATCATTATTATTGTCATCATCATCGTCGTCATCATCATCATCATCATAACATATATTAATTAATGCACATATGCATTCGTTTAATACACATCTGGCATATAATCTGTATAATTTTATATTTGTGCATGTATGTATACATGTATGTATGCATATGTGTGTGCATGTCCATATGCATGTGCACTGTGCATATGTGCATGCGAAGGGGTGGTGCCCCTGTGCACATATATATACATGCACGCGTGAACGAGTGAGTGCACCTGAGTGTATATGTATAAACATGCACCTACTCCATCCATATTTTATTGAAATCCAGTTACATGATTACGCATATCTGATATACAATAGGAAAAAAATCTCCTGCACAACCAAGAGTGCACATGCACAACAAGAGTTCACATGCACAACAAGAGTTCACATGCACAACAAGAGTTCACATGCACAACAAGAGTTCACATGCACAACAAGAGTTCACATGCACAACAAGAGTTCACATGCACAACAAGATGCACATGCACAACAAGAGTTCACATGCACAACAAGAGTTCACATGCACAACAAGAGTTCACATGCACAACAAGAGTTCACATGCACAACAAGAGTTCACATGCACAACAAGAGTGCACATGCACAACAAGAGTTCACATGCACAACAAGAGTTCACATGCACAACAAGAGTTCACATGCACAACAAGAGTTCACATGCACAACAAGAGTTCACATGCACAACAAGAGTTCACATGCACAACAAGAGTTCACATGCACAACAAGAGTGCACATGCACAACAAGAGTTCACATGCACAACAAGAGTTCACATGCACAACAAGAGTTCACATGCACAACAAGAGTTCACATGCACAACAAGAGTTCACATGCACAACAAGAGTGCACATGCACAACAAGAGTTCACATGCACAACAAGAGTTCACATGCACAACAAGAGTTCACATGCACAACAAGAGTTCACATGCACAACAAGAGTTCACATGCACAACAAGAGTTCACATGCACAACAAGAGTTCACATGCACAACAAGAGTTCACAGGCAAAAGATTTATATTTGAACACAAGAAGCCAAAAATAAGAATTATTGAAAAACAGTAAAAAAAAAAAATGAAAAATTGATAATAAAAGCATTCTTTTCGTTTTCTTTGTTGTTATTGCTGTTGTTGTTTTAGTGAAGGTGTTTTTGTTTGTTTGTTGGTTTGTTTTTTTTTCCGTCAATTGACAAGTGTAAAAAGTAAAATGGTTAGAATTTTGTGAAATGGGAATTAAACAATGTCAAACTGCAGGAATCTAAATAGAGATTTAACTTCCATTGTTCATTCCATTAAAATATGTCTTGGCTTTGTCTCTCTCTCTTTCTTTCTCTCTCTCTCTTCCTCCTTCTCTCTTCCTTATTCCGTTTTTATAACACAGATTAATATTAAATATTATATATACTTTATATATATAAATCATGTATATTACACACACATGCACATATACACACATACACACACACACAAACACATATGCAAACATACAGATACACACACACACACAGATATACACACTGCCACATGTGTGCGTACACACACACATACACACATGTGCATGTGCACACATGCACACGCACATGCATTCACACACACCACACACACACATAATATCCTTTCTTTACATATCCTTATATTTCTCAAACCTTCTCTTTACAAATCTTTTTGTTCTGCATTTAATACTCAAGCTGCAAATCTTTCTCCCCCTTTCATTCTCTTTTCCTCCCTTCCCCCCTCACCGATTTCTATCTGTCTGTCCCTCTCTCTCCTTCTTCATCCTTTACTCTCCCTCATTGCTCACACGTGACCATCGTCCATCCTTCCTTTCCTCATGTGATCTTTATTCTTTTCCCTCAATCTCTTGCGCAGTTCGGATGCATTTGTACCTGTTTCCTCTCTTTTCTCTTATCAAAAAATCTTTATATATATAAATCAAGCATTTGCCATTTTTACCTCGTCTGTGCCTCCTTGTTTGTATTCGTTTGGTTTGGTTTGTTGTATGTCCTGTTTTTGTTACCAACTTTGACCCTCCGCAAATCCCAAATTTTTTATTTTGGTTCACGGGAGCAACTGCCTTCAAAATCTTATCTGTTGTTTGAATGTTCGGAATAAGGAGTAGGACAGCCAACAACTGATGAAGGGTCGTTTTTATGTTACTTATTTTGTTTTCCATTCGTCTCTCTCATTCTTTGCGTACCCAACGTTATTTTCGTATTTCATGTTTGCATTTTGTGCTGTCCTGTACCAATATATGCATAGCTATATACGTATATATACGTATGTAGGTACACGTGTGTCTATATATGAATATATATAATATTTACATATATATATGTATATATATATATATATATATATATATATAAAGGCGGTTAGCTGGTAGAAACTTTACCATGCCAGGTGAAATGCTTAGTGGTATTTCATCTGTCTTTGTGCTCTGAGTTCAAATTCCGCCGACGTCAACTTTGCCTTTCGTCCTTTCAGGATCAATAAATTAAGTACCAGTTGCATACTGGGGTCAATGTAATCGACTGGCCCCTCCCCAAAAATTTGAGCCTTGAGTCTAGAGTAGAAAAGAAGAAGAATGAGGAGGAGAGGGAAGAGGAAGGGAGGAGGAGGTGGTGGAGGAGAAAGAGGAGGGGCAAGAAGAAGAATGAGGAGGAGAGAGAGGAGGAAAAGGAAGAGGAGGAGGAGGTGATGGAGGAGAAAGAGGAGGAGGGGGAAGAAGAAGAATGAGGAGAGAGAGGAGGAAGAGGAGGAGGAGGAGGAGGTGATGGAGGAGAAAGAGGAGGAGGGGGAAGAAGAAGAATGAGGAGAGAGAGGGGAAGAGGAAGAGGAGGAGGAGGTGATGGAGGAGAAAGAGGAGGAGGGGGAAGAAGAAGAATGAGGAGAGAGAGAGGAGGAAGAGGAAGAATGAGGAGGAGGTGGTGGAGGAGAAAGAGGAGGAGGGGGAAGAAGATAAAGAAGCAGAAATAGTAGTAGAAGAAGAAGAAGAAGAAGAAGAATGAGGAGGAGGGATAGGGGTAAGAGGTGGTCTGTCTTTCATTTCACTCTCTGGATTTTCTTTCACTGGGTTCTATTGACATCCAATTTTTCCATGCATTGGTCTTCCTCATTTCGGTCACTAATCCCCTTGCTCATCCTTGCAATTTCGTTTCTCTCTCTCTCTCTCTGTTTTGTGTCCCTCTTCCTTCCTTTTTCCAATGCTTCCTTTTCCTCACTTTCTTTCTTTCTTTTTTCCTATACTCTCATTCTCATTCCCCTTCCCTCACTCTCTCTCCTTCTTTTTCCTTTATTCATTCTCTCACTCTCTCAGCACTCTCTTTTTCTCTCTATATATATATATCTATATATCACTCTTTTTGTATTTTCTCATTTACTCCTTTTCTTCTTTCGACTCCCCTCATCCTCTCCTATATGCTCTTTTCTCTTTTTCCCTTCTATATTCTTCTTCTT
The DNA here is from genome assembly GCF_006345805.1 of Octopus sinensis. NCBI lineage: Eukaryota > Metazoa > Mollusca > Cephalopoda > Octopoda > Octopodidae > Octopus > Octopus sinensis. Next base: position 10,682,235 of record NC_043003.1, read on the forward strand.
CCTTTTCTCTTTTCTCCATTTTCTTTCCTCTTTTTATTCTTGTTTCTCTATCAATCCTTCCATTTATCTCTCTTTCTCTCTATCTACCTCTTTATCAATCCATCTATCTATCTATCTATCTATCTATATATCTATCTATCCATCAATCCATCCATCAATCAATCCATCAATCCATCCATCCGTCCATCTATCTATCTGTCTATCTATCAATATATATCCATGTATCTATGCATCTTTCTATCTTTCTATCTGTCTGTCTATCTATCAATCAATATCTATCTATATATCTATCTACTGATCAATACAATTCTGTCACTATCTGTTTATCAATTTATATCTAGATACACATGGTGGTGTGGTAAGTAGCTTGCTTCCCAACCACATGGTTCTGGGTTCAGTCTCACTGTGTGGCACCTTGGGCAAGTGTTTTCTACTATAGCCTCAAGCCTACCAAATCCTTGTGAGTGAATCTGGTAGACGGAAACTGAAAGACACTCGTCGTATATATATATATATAATACACACACACACATATATATATATAATACACACACACATATATATATATATATATATATGCATGTGTATATATGCATGTGTATATATCTGTGTATGTGTCTTTGTGTCTGCATTTGTCACCCAACTATCAACACTGTTTGACAACCAGGGTTGGTGTGTTTACATCCCCGTAACTTAGCAGTTTGGCAAAAGAGACTGCCAGAATAAGTAGTGGCTTACAAAACAAGAAATAAGACCTGAGAGTCGATTTCTTCGACTGAAACCCTTTGAAGCGGTGCTCCAACATGGCCACAATCAAATGACTGAAACAAGTAAAAGCATAAAAGAATTAAAAAATATATATATATATCTGTATAGTGTATTCTTTCTATCCCAACCCCATTTTCTTCTTCATCTTCTCTTTTTCTTTCCATTATTCTCTTTCCTCTTTTTCTTGCATTTCTTCTCTTTTTCCACCCCTTTTCATTTTCCTTCATCTCATACACACTCCCTCTCTTTCCCACCCCTGTTCTCTTTCCCCACTTGCCTGACAAAAATGAAGCAAATTAATGCCCCACCACCACCCTCCACCCTACACACACACACACAGGCATTATGTCCAGTTAGCAGAGACATCATCTGTCAGGGATGAAGAGATGGCATTAACCAAAACAGGAGAAGCTGGAAGCAGAAACACACCAACAAAAACAACAACAACATTGACAAGACAACCTGCTAGAAAAACAACAATACGTACATACACATACACATTTATATATATATGTATGTATATACATACACATACACATTTATATATATATGTATATGTATGTATATATATATATATATATATATATATATTAGTCAATTTAGGGTAGCAAAAAATTCAATAGAAATTTATCGCTACCAGCGGCCTAGTGGAAAGAGAATAGTCAAAGACTAAATATATAAATATATAAATATAGGTCACTCCTAAATTGTTATATTTATATATTTAGTCTTTGACTATTTTCTCTTTTCCACTAGGCCGCTGGTAGCGATAAATTTCTATTGATTTTTTGCTACCCTAAATTGACTAATTGATAATTTTCTGAATAATTCTGAGATGAATCGGCAGTTTATATTTACTGCTGATAAGTTTGGCGCGAATACGTCGGTCTTGAAAATTTTAGACAGATATCCGGAGGCATCGATACAGACGCCCTCGTGTATATTTGTCTCTCCCAGGTTTTTACTGATGAAGTGTGACTATGGTAGATTAGCTTAATTTAATTTAATTAAGCTAATTTAATCATTAATAACACAGAAACAATGCATCGTCTAAAAGATGAATTAGGGTAAATGTTTTTAAATTTTCACCTAATTTCTGAATTACTACTACTTGGAGGTGTGAGTTATGGCTGCTCTTTCTGGTGGACGAATGGCCTGTTAAGGTCACTCCTAAATTGTTATATATATATATATATATATATATATATATACAGATAGATAGATAGATAGACAGACAGATAGATAAAGAGGTAGATAGATAGATAGATAGATAGATAGATAGATAGATAGATAGATAGATAGAAACAGAGAGACGGAGAGAGAGAGATAGATAGATGGATAGATAGAGAGAAAGAGACACAGAGATAGATAGATAGATACACATCCACGTAGGTAGGCCCTTTATAGAAATGCATGCATTTATAAATATATAGTGAAGGCACATGGCTCAGTGTGTTAGAGCGTCAACTTACAATCATGAGGTTGTGAGTTCAATTCCCAGACCAGGCTGTGTGTTGTGTTCTTGAGCAAAACACTTTGTTTCACGTTGCTCCAGTTCACTCAGCCTTAGAAATGAGTTGCAACATCACAGGTGCCAAGCTGTATCGACCTTTGCCTTTCCCTTGGATAACATCAGTGTTGTGGAGAGGGGAGGCTGGTATGCATGGGCACCCAGACTTGTGCCTGGGATGGTAACTTTCTAGGTGCAATCCCTTGGTCAGTCATATATATATATATAAATTCTTGTATTTGTTTCAGTCATTTGACTGTGGTTATGCCTGTGCACTGCCTTTAGTCAAACAAATCGACCCCAGGATTTATTCTTTGTAAGCCTGGTACTTATTCTATTGGTTACTTTTGCCAAACTGCCAAGTTACGCGGGATGTAAACACACCAACATCAGTTGTCAAGTGATGGTGGGGGGACAAACACAGACACACAAACATATACATTTACATATCATCATCATCATCATCATCATCATCATTTAGCGTCCGTTTTCCATGCTAGCATGGGTTGGACGGTTCAACTGGGGTCTGGGGAGCCCGAAGGCTGCACCAGGCCAGTCAGATCTGGCAGTGTTTCTACAGCGGATGCCCTTCTAACGCCAACCACTCCGAGAGTGTAGTGGGTGATTTTATGTGCCACACACAGGTGCCAGACGAGGCTGGCGAACGGCCACGCTCGGATGTGTTTTATGTGCCACGACACAGGGGCCAGACGAGGCTGGCAGACGGCCACGGGATGGTGTTTTTATGTGCCACCGACAAGGTGCCAGACGAGGCTGGCAGACGGCCACGCTCGGATGGGTTTTTATGTGCCACCGACACAGGTGCCAGATGAGGCTGGCAGGTGCCAGACGAGGCTGGCAGACGGCCACGCTCGATGGTGTTTTTATGTGCCACCGACACAGGTGCCAGATGAGGCTGGCGGACGGCCACGATCGGATGGTGTTTGTTACGTCCCCAAAGCACGGAGGCCAGTCTATGCGGTACTGGCTACGGCCACGTTCGGATGATTTTCTTGTGTGCCACCGGCACTGGTACCACAAAGATACAAATTCCATTTATGCTCATCTATTTTGATTTGTTTTGATTTGATTTGATTTTCACTTGCCTCAACAGGTCTTCACAAGTGTCACAAGAAGGAAGGTATGCACAGGTGGACTGTCTACGTCGCCGGGTCTTCGGATGGTGTCTTTATGTGCCACCGACACAGGTGCCAGATGTGGCTGGCGAACGGCCACGATCGGATGGTTTTCTTGTGTGCCACCGGTACTGGAACCACAAAGATACAAATTCCATTGATGTTCATCTATTTTGATTTGGTTTGATTTTCACTTGCCTCAACAGGTCTTCACAAGTGTCACGCGTGTCACACACTTGTCTCAACAGGTCTCCACAAGTGTCACACACTTGCCTCTGCCTCAACAGGTCTTCACAAGTGTCACACACTTGCCTCTGCCTCAACAGGTCTTCACAAGTGTCATAAGAGGGAAGGTATGCACAGGTGGACTGACTACGTCGCCGGGTCTTTGGATGGTGTTTTTATGTGCCACCGACAAGGTGCCAGGTGAGGCTGGCGAACGGCCACGATCAGATGGTTTGTTGTGCCCACAGCACGGAGGCCAGTCGATGCGGTACCAGCTACGGCCACTTCGGATGGTTTTCTTGTGTGCCACCGGTACTGGAACCACAAAGATACAAATTCCATTGATATTCATCTATTTTGATTTGGTTGATTTTCACTTGCCTCAACAGGTCTTCACAAGTGTCACACACTGCCTCAACAGGTCTTCACAAGTGTCATAAGAGGGAAGGTATGCACAGGTGGACTGACTACGTCGCCGGGTCTCGGATGGTGTCTTTATGTGCCACGGCACAGGTGCCAGATGAGGCTGGCGAACGGCCACGATCGGATGGTGTTTGTTGTGCCCACAGCACGGAGGCCAGTCGATGCGGTACTGGTTACGGCCACGTTTGGGTGGTTTTCTTGTGTGCCACCGGCACTGGTACCACAAAGAATACAATTCCACTGATGTTCATCTATTTTGATTTGTTTTGATTTGATTTGATTTTCACTTGCCTCAACAGGTCTTCATAAGTGTCACAAGAAGGAAGGTATGCACAGGACTGACTACGTCCAGGTCGGGGCCACGGGTTATGGCCTGACTAGTCTTGCCGGGTCTTCTCATGCACAGCATACTTCCATAGGTCTCGGTCTCTAGACATTTCCTTAGTGAGACCTAAAGTTCGAAGGTCGTGCTTCACCACTCGTCCAGGTTTTCCTGGGTCTACCTCTTCCACAGGTTCCCTCCATGCTAGGGTTGTAGCACTTTTGCACACAACTATCTTCAGCCTTTCTTGTCACATGACCATACCAGCGCAGCCGTCTCTCTTGCACGCCACAACTGACGCTTCTTAGGTTCAGCTTTTCTCTCAAGGAACTTACACTCTGACGATTATGAACACTGACATTACAATCCATCGGAGCATACTGGCTTCATTTCTTGCGAGCTTACGCATATCCTCAGCAGTCACGGCCCATGTTTCACTACCATGTAGCATGGCTGTACGTACACATGCATCATACAGTCTGCCTTTTACTCTGAGCGAGAGGCCTTTTGTCACCAGCAGGGGTAAGAGCTCTCTAAACTTTGCCCAGGCTATTCTTACTCTAGCAGTTACACTTTCAGCACACCCACCCCGCTACTGACTTGGTCTCCTAGGTAGCGGAAGCTATCAACTACTTCTAGTTTGTCTCCCTGGAACGTGGCAGAAGTTGGTCTCTGCATATTCCAGTGTTTATTGCTCCTGAGCATTGCCACAGACAAAAACTATTTTCCTAGTTAGCCTTCCTTGACATTGCTGCACCTCTTATGTGTCCATAGCTACACTTGGTGCATCTTATAGAGTTTCTACCTACACCTTTTTTACAGATCGAGCAGGGCCATCTACCTGAAGCGTTTGTGATTGATCTACCTTCCTACTTATTAGAACTTTGGTTTTGGCTAGGTTGATTCTAAGGCCCTTCGATTCTAATCCTTGTTTCCACACCTGGAATTCTCCTCCAGTTCTGATAGTGACTCAGCAATTAGAGCAAGGTCATCAGCATAGAGGAGCTCAGGGGCAACCTGTCTTGAATTCCTCCGTTATTGCCTGGAGGACTATGATAAATAGGAGGGGACTGAGGACTGAACCTTGGTGGACCCCAACCTCTACCCGGAATTCTTCACTGTACTCGTTGCCCACCCTCACCTTACTAGCAGCGTCTCTGTACATGGCTTGCACAGCTCTCACCAACCATTCTTCTATCCCTAGTTTCCTCAATGACACCAGATAAGGGACCGGGGGACCCTGTCAAAGGCTTTTCTCCAAGTCAACAAAAGCCAGGTACAAGGGCTTATCTTTGGCTAGGTATTTCTCCTGCAGCTGTCTTACCAGGAATATAGCATCAGTAGTACTTTTCCCTGGCACGAACCCAAACTGCATATCATCTAAGGTAACTCTCTCTCTAATTAGTTCGGCTACAACCCTCCGTAACCTTCATTACCTGATCCAGCAGCTTGATGCCCCTGTAGTTATTTGTCTCTAGGGCGTCGCCTTTACCTTTGTAGCAGTTGACTATTATGCTGCTACACCAGTCATATATATATATATATAAATATGACGGGCTTCTTTCAGTTTCCATCTACCACATCCACTTACAAGGCTTTGGTCAGCCCAAGGCTGCAGTAGAAGACACTTGGCCAAGGTGCCATGCAATGGGACTGAACCTGGTACCATGTGTTTGGTAAGCAAGCAATTTATATATAGATATATATATAAAGAATGATAAATTTGTAAAAATACGTGCATCTGTGTAAAAGAATGTAGGTATGTATATGCTTGTATACATGTGTGTATATATGTGTGTGTGTATGTATGTATATATGTTTGTTAATAAATATGTGTATGTGTACGTATATATATGTTTTTGTGTATATATTTATGTATATAAATATATATGTATATGTGTACTTAAATTTATATACAACTGTATGTATGTATGTGTATATATGCATGTATATGTATATATATATATGTATACATATATATATATATAAATATATATGTATATATATGTGCATGCCTGTGTGTGCATATACACGTATACATACACTTATGTATGTATGTATGTATGTATGTATGTATAAGTATATATGTATATATATCTCTGTATATATGTGACTATGTGTATGTATATGTATATATGTATGTATGTATATGTATGTATATATGTATTATATATGTATGTATATGTATATATGTATTATATATGTATCTATCTATGTATATATGTATGTATAGATGTATCTATCTATGTATATATGTATGTATGTGTATACATATGTATGTATATGTGTGTATATATATGTATGTGTATATATATATGTATGTATATATGGATGTATGTGCATGTATATGTATGTATGTATATGTATGCATGTGTATGTATATGTATATATGTATCTATCTATCTATGTATATATGTATGTTCATGTATATGAATGTATGTGTATATATGTGTATATATATGTATGTATATATGTA
>NC_043003.1:10691594-10696594 GCF_006345805.1 Octopus sinensis
GTATAACTTCCATAAAAACAGCTTGGCTCCATCCTTTTATAAAAATTTCATATTCCCACCTGGAATTGGATTTCTGCAGCAACTTTTGTTGTTGCTGCAGATGTTGTTGTTGTTGTTGTTGCTGTTGTTATTGTTGTTGTTGTTGTGCCTCTTATTGTCGTCCGTGTTGCTCTTCTGTTTTACAGAATAGACAAATATGCAATGTTAAAATGCAAATGCCTCCTGCTACCGTGTAGCACCTTGAGCAAGTATATCTTCTACTATAACTCCAGGCTGATAAATGCCTTGTGAGAGGATTTAGTACATGGAAACTGTGCGGAAGCCAGTCATATACACATGTGTGTGTGTGTGTGTGTGTGTGTGTGTGTATGTGTGTGCATGTGTGCGTGCATCATCATCTGTATTATTATTATTATTATTATTATTATATTATTATTATTATATTCATTATCATCATTATCATCACCATCACCATCATCATCATTATTATTTTATGTTTGACTTTTGCTTTGTATTTGTACAAGTTGACTCCAAGTCTCACCCAGAGACCTCAAGAGACAACAAGTTAGAAGTTCATGTTGGTGTTATGCCTAGGGTGTCGTATATTTGGTTTTGCACAGAGTATTGTTTTAGAGAATGTTTAAGAAACCATAAGAAAATTATGTTTGTTTTAAAATTTGAGATTACATAGAAAGTAGTTTGCATAGGATATGCGCAGTTCCCATGAGCACTATCTTTTGAATTTCTGCCATTTTGGGGTTTCATGGTATCTGAGTTAGGTTGCAATCAGCCCCTTTTGCTATCATCATCATCTTCATTATTATTATTATTATTATTATTACTATTATTATTACTATTATTATTATTACTATTATTATTATTATCATTATTATTATTATTATTATTATTATTATTATTATGGCAGCAAGCTGGCAGAATCATTAACACACTGGATAAAATGCGTAGTGGTATGTCGCCCATCGCTACATTCTGAGTTCAAATTCCACCGAGGTCAACTTTGCTTTTCATCCTTTCGGGGGAAATAAATTAAGTACCAATGAAATGCTAGGGTCAGTGTAACCGACTCATTCCCTTCTCCAAAATGGCTGCCCTAGTGGCAAAATTGGAAACCATTATTATTATATTATTATTATTATTATTATTATTATTATTAAGTGGCAAGGTGGCAAAAGTGTCAGCACACTTGGCAGAAAGCTTAGCAGCATTCCATCCAACTTTATGCTCTGAGTTCAAACTCCACCAAGGTCAACTTTGCCTTTCATCCTTTCCAGGATGATAAAATAAGTTGGGTACTAGGGGGTCGATGTAATCGACTATACCCCTCCCCAAAACATTTCAGGCTTTGTGCCTTTAATATAAAGGATTGCTTATAGCCTTATCTCCTTCAAGTTCCACTGTTAAAAACGATTTATTTCACATCTCTCAAAGTTTCTATATTCTTACAGTGTCAACGACTTGCTGAGTAGCCATTACTGGAAAAAGTCTTTTAATCCTGGCCATCTTTTGTTGGTAGGAATCTGGGTCACCACTTATGAGTTCCATTTAATGTTGTGGGCCATGGATGATCCTTTTTATTTTTCCATGCTGTATTCAAGGTAATCCGTCAGATCAGGGATCTTGTCACAGGCTGATGGGATCTGCGTCATAGGCTGATGGGATCTGCGTCATAGGCTGATGGGACTTACATCACAGGCTGATGGGACTGCATCACAGGCTGATGGCACCTGCATCATAGGCAGATAGGTCCAGGGATCTGGGGATCTCACTACAGGCTGATGGGACCTGCTACTGGTACCATGAAAACCAATACTTGTTTTATAGTCAAGCGGTCAGCTTATTCACTTGAGTAGCTGGCTATTCTTCAGAGGAAAATGCTTGGACACCCAGCAGCACTAAAAACAACACTTGTCGAAGGACAGATGAGCTCCTTGTGGCCAAACAGACATTCAGTTGGGGAAGGTATAGGCAAAACACCTTTCTGCCAAGATAGCACTAAGAGAAAATCAGAATGAAGTAACGCTTTGGCTTCTTCTGATGGAAGAACTCACACTTAACCAAGAAGACTTTCATTGTAGTCTTATTAATATGTTGCAAAAAGCATGCGATACACGATGACAATAGAAGGTAGAAATTAAAATTCACACATATGAGACCATAACCCGTGGCCTCTGCCAGTGGTGTAACCAGCCCACTTATGAGCACCCCTCATTCATTGAACAATAAACTTTGCTTGCGAAGACCTGCTGAGGCAACTGAAATCAAAATCAAAATCGCTGATGTGGCTGATAACAGTACCGCCTGATTGGCACTCATGCCAGTGAAACATTAAAAGCACCATCCGAGCATGATTGTTGCCAGGGTCTTTGATTGGCTCCCATGCCGGTGGCAAGTAAAAAGCACTATTTGAGCATGATCGTAGCCAACATTACCTTACTGGCACATGTAAAACAACATTCAAGCATGGTTGTTGCCAGTGCCGCCAAACTGGCTCCCGTGCAGGTAGCACATAAAAACCACCTTTTGAGCATGGTCATTGCCAGAACCGACTGACTAGCCCTCGTGCTGGTGGCACATAAAAGCACCCACTACACTCTCAGAGTGGTTGGCATTAGGAAGGGCAACCACCTGTAGAAACTTCACCAGATCAGATTGGAGCTTGGTGCAGCCTTCTGGCTCGCCAGTCCTCAGTCAAACCATCTAACCCATGCCAGCATGGAAAGCAGACATTAAACAACGATGATGATGACATTGTCTGATGAATGGGAGCTAACAACATATATGACAGTTGCGAATCTTTTCCCTTTTCAGTCGTGAACTAAGCTGGTGATTCTATTAACCATAGTCCAGTAGCTGCTCTTCTTCCTACTAAAATCAATATATGACATTTTCGTCTACTTATCTCAGCCAAATGGTAGGCTTAAATGGTGTTATTCCTAAAGCTATTTCCTCAGAATATTTTCCATAGACGTTTGCCATCAACAGGGACAGCTGGGAATCAATAATGGTCAAACCTCTCTCTTGGAATTATGTTGTTTATACAAAGAGTCGATATTTCATTTGGGTTATCTACCAGAATAGCATTCTTCAGGAACTGGTTATATATTCAGTCGGGCCAGAGCTATAGCAGAAGACACGTGCCTCAAGCGTTGCACAATGGAGCTGAACCCCAAACCACAGGGTTACTAAGAAAACTTCTTAACCACACAGCCATATATATATTTTTTTTATTCTTTTATTCTTTTACTTGTTCCAGTCATTTGACTGCAGACATGCTGGAAACATCTTTAGTTGAAGAAATCAACTCCAAGACTTATTCTTTGTAAACCTAGTACTTATTCTATCGGTCTCTTTTCACGAACCGCTAAGTTACAGGGATGTAAACACACCAGCATCAGTTATCAAGCAATGGTTGGTGGGGGAAAACACACACACACACACACACATATATATATATATACAATTAATAAGAAAAAAGGAAAAGGAAAAACAACAACGCAAGGACAAAGCACATTCAAAGTATTAATAAGATGCTCAGAGAAGGAAAAGAGTGGTTGTTTTATATTTTGAGCAAAGTTCTTCATCAGAAATAGGAGACAGAGAAGAGTCCAAGAGAAAAATAGACAGAGGAAAAAAGTCACTAACAATTCACATTTTGGAATCATATATGTATATGACGGGCTTCTTTCAGTTTCTGACACCAAATCCACTCACAATGCTTTAGACAGCCCAAGGATATAGTAGGAGGCAACTACCCATGGTGCTGTACATTGGAACTGAACCCAGAACCATGTGGTTGGTAAGTAAGCTTCTTACACCACATCCACTACTGCACCTGTAGATATATACATATATATGTATATATATGTATATGCACATATATATGTATATGCATATATATATATATATATAATATATATATATATATTATATATATATATATGTATATGCATATATATATGCATATATATGCATATATATGCATATATATGTATCTATATACATATATATATATGCATATATATATGCATACATATCGAAATCGAAATCGAAATTGAATCGAAATTGAACCAATCCTATGACTGGCACTCGGCAGATGCCAGGACCCCTGGAGTGGTGGTACGTAAAAAGCACTATCCGAATTGTGGCCAATGCCAGCGCCGCCTCGACTGGCTTCCGTGCCGGTGGCACGTAAAATGCACCAATCCGACCGTGGCTATTGCCAGCCTCGCCTGGCACCTGCACAGGTGGCACGTAAAAAGCACCCACTACACTCACGGAGTGGTGGCGTTAGGAAGGGCATCCAGCTGTAGAAACATTGCCAGATCAAGACTGGAGCCTGGTGCAGCTTCTAGCTTCCCAGATCCCCGGTTGAACCGTCCAACCCATGCTAGCATGGAGAATGGACGTTAAACGATGATGATGATGATGATATATATATGCATATATATTATATATATATATATATATATATATATATATATATGTATGTATGTATGTATAAATATTTTCAATTGCAAGTGCAACACATTTTTGGTGCCATACATTTTGTTGTTGTTGTGGTGTTGTTAACTGTTCTTTTTTCTGTGTTCTCCACAAAATTTAGCCTATCTTCAACATGCATCATTGTCTCTTAAAACTTCCATCCACCTCTCTCCTTCATCACCCATTACCTCCATCAACACCACCACCACCACCACCATCACCACAATCACCATCACCGACAACAGCCATACACCTTTTGCAGTCTTCCCTGTACCTCACCTGGCCTCCCTACCCACCCACCCACCCCGTACACCTATCATATATGGTGTGGTGTCGTGTTCCCTTCAATAACCCTTTGCACCTTTTACACTCCACCCTCTCCCTCCTTCTACCTCCACCATCATTGTATATCTTCTTCCTCTCCACACAGCCATACTCTCTCTGTCTCTCGCTCTCTCGCTCTCTCCCCTCAACCATACACGTACATGTATGCATAC
>NC_043003.1:10704094-10741594 GCF_006345805.1 Octopus sinensis
CAAATATGATACCAACCTCAAGTTTGATTTTATATGACTGACAAAGTCAGATATTACACCATTCTGAAAGTTTAAGCTAGTGACCCATAAGGGCAAAGATTCATCAATGTCACATTGACCTCGAATCTATACACCAAAGGTCATACTGCATTTCCCAAGGTCAAATATTGTACCGTTCTGAAAGTTTAAGACATCAGTGACCTTCAAGGTCAAAAACATCATTGAAGGTCAAATGTCACACTGCACACAAATCCACTTAGCATTAAACTCACATTGCTATCAAATATCTTACAGAACTCCCCAGGTCAAATATCACACTGTTTTCAAAGTTTAAGAAAAATAATGACCTCTCAAGGTCAAAGTTTTGTCATTAAAGGTCAAATGATTCTCTGCGCTCAAATCTAATCACGACTCAACTCACAAAGTCAAACCATACATTGATATATATGTTTAAAATAAACAATGGCCCTCAAGGTTAAATCTTCAATAACAAAAGTCAAGCAATACCTGCACATTTTGTCAAACCCACACTTGGCATTTAACTTCTAACACATTGTTTGATATTAAAACAATGAAATTTACCAGACAATCAAAGTCATCAAAAACTGAGCACAAAAAAGGGTACTCAACCCAAAAGCTCAATTAATATTAGGGTGCAAATATCAAATAGTAGTTTGAAATACAGAGGAAAAATATGTATGCCTGCATGTATGTGTGTAAGTATGTATGTATGTGTATAAGTATGTATGTATGTACGTATATATGTATGTATGTATGTATGCATGTATGTATGTATGTGTGTAAGTATGTATGTATATATGTATGTATGTTGTATGTATGTATGTATTTGTATGCTTATATATGTTTGTATGTTTGTGTGTAAGTATGTATGTATGTATGTATGTATGTGTTTGTATGTGTTTGTATGTTTATATATGTATGTAAGTATGTATGCCTGCATATATGTGTGTAAGTATGTATGTCTGTATGTATTTATGTATGTATTTGTATGTTTATATATACATGTTTGTATGTTTGTGTTTAAATATGTATGCCTGCATGTATGTGTGTATGTATGTATGGTTGTATGTTTACTACACAAAGGTAACTATCATTCAAAAGAGGTCACTCGTTAGTCAACATACAGCATCTCACACTACACGATAAATATTCAGTACTCAAGTTACTCAACTTCTTAATGCTCAATTTCCCATTACTCAATATTCAAAGTCACTTTTTATTCAATACTAAATTTCATCTTCCATTCAACAGAGAAGGTCACATAATTCTTGACATGCAAAGCCAACCTCTAATCGACATTCAATAACACATCCACTTCAAAATTCAAAGTTACTCACTACTCAAGATTCAAGGTCATCCACCTCTTATGATTCAAAGTCAGTCTCTTTTCAAGATTCAAGGTCACTCATTCCTCTAGATTCGAGGCCACTAATTTTTGAGGTCTCAAGGTCAAACACTTAATTAAGGTTACCCACTTCTCAAGGTCCAAGGTCACCCAATCATCTAGAATCAATGTCACCAGCTTCACAAGACTCAAATTCACCAGTCTTCCAAGACTCAAAGTTAGCCAAATATCAAGATTCAAGTTCACTGGCTTCTTAACACTCAAGGTCACCCACTTCCCAACCCTTAGGTTACTTACTTTCAAAGCTCGAAGGTCATCCATGTCTCAAGACTCAAGGTCATTTTCGAAGACTCAAAGTCATCTATTATCCAAGATTCAAGATCACCAACTTTACAGGACTCAAGGTCACCTAAAGTCACCCACTATCTAAGACTCAAATCACTTGTTTCTCAAGACTCAAGGTCACTCATTCTTCAAGACTTAAAGTCACTTCCTAAGACTGAATGACACTTCCTAAGACTCATTGTCACTTCATAAGACACGATGTCACCCATAAGATTTAAAGGTCGCTTCCTAAGACTCAAGGTCGCTTTCTAAAACTCAATGTCACTTCCTAAGACTTAATGTCACTTCCTAAGATTCAAGGTCACTTCCCAAAAACCAAGGTCACTTCGTAAGACTCAAGGTCAATTCCTAAAACTCAAGGTCGCTTTCTAAAAGTCACGGTCACATCCTAATACTCAAGGTCACTTCATAAGACACAATGTCACCCCTAAGATTCAAGTCACTTCCTAAAACTCAATGTCACTTCCTAAGATTCAAGGACGCTTCCTAAAACTCAATGTCACTTCTTAAGATTCAAGGTCACTTCTCAAAAATCAAGGTCACTTCGTAAGACTCAAGGTAACTTCCTAAAGTTCAAGGTCACTTTCTAAAAAATCAAGGTCACTCACTAAAACTCAAGGTCACTTCATAAGACACCATCTCACTTCCTAAAATTCAATGTCACTCCCTAAGATTCAAGGTCGCTTCCTAAGACTCAAGGTCACTTCCTAAATTTCAATCTCACTTCCTAAGTATCAAGGTCACTTCCTAAAACACAAGGTCACTTCGTAAGAGTCAAGGTAACTTCCTAAAACTTAAGGTCACTTCCTAATACTCAATGTCACTTCCTAAGACTCAAGGTCACTTTCTAAAACTCAGGGTCACTCCCTAAGATTCAAGGTCGCTTTCTAAGACTCAAGGTCCTTTCCTAAGACTCAAGGTCACTAACTTCCCAACACTCAATGTCCCCACTATTCAATACCCAAGGCCACCCATTCCACTATACTGAAGGTCATCTCTCAAGACTCAAGGTTACTCACTTCCCAAGATGCAATATGCCCTGCTTTTCATTCCAGTCATCCATCAAGTAAGACTCTGCCCTATTCACAAAAGAATACTTAATGAAGTAAAGAATAGCCTTTCAGAGTCAATAAATTAAGTACCAGTGAAATACTGGGGTCGATGTAATCGACTAGTCTCCTCCCTCCACAAATTTCCTGTCTTGTGCCCTTGGTAGAAAGAATTATTATCATTATTATTCCCAAGGCGGTGACCTGGCTGGATCATTAGCAGCATTACATCTGTCTTTACATTCAGAGTTCAAATACCACCAAACTCAGCTTTGCCTTTCATTATTATTATTAATATTATTATTATTATTATTATTATTGGGTGAGAGAGCAGTGTATGCCATCAAAGTAACACTGGAGTAAAATATATGAAGCCCAGTATACCCATCATGACTACCCATTTGATAAGAGTACACCAGACACATGCATCACAACCATATGTGCATGACATGGTGATCTCATATCAAGATAAACAGCACATGACCTTGCAGGTGGGGCCCAGTTAGAATTTTCTTCAGGTCAAGTAACCCATCCCGTTCAAAAGGTCTCTGAACAAGGGTTGTTTAAAGATGTTGAACGAAACACCTATGTTTCCAAGGGCGAATTATCCAAACTCCAAAGAATCCCCCTCAACACATGGCTATGATGCTCCCCACTACTTCTGCTCGTGATCAGAGATGCACATATCATCAGCCACTAAGGGACATGCTCAACTGGTTAAGGTCAAACAACTGACAAGCAAATCTGTGGTATTGAGCAGAATATATGCTGTATCCCATCTTTTATACCAAGACAAAACAATGTACATGATAACACTTCCAATCAGTTAAGATCAGAAGCCATGAGAGCCACTACCTGGTACTGCATCAGGGCATTATTATTATTATTATTATCATTATCATTATTATTATTATTATTACATCATTACACAAAATAACCAAGGAATCCTGGGTCACCACAGGACCCTTTTGATAGACACTCAACTTGCTAAAAATGGCAGCTATAGCATATTTCCCCAAAATCAGAATGACACGTAGCACAATGAATGTAGCCCTACATCATCATCATCATCATCAGCATCATTTAACGTCCACTTTTCCATCCCTGCATGGGTTAGACGGAGTTTATTAAGGTAGATTTACTACGGCTGGATGCCCTTCCTGTCACCAAAAAAGACAGGATGGTCATAGCTGGTCATGGATGGGATTTCTTTGATCAGAAGTCTACTGCAGCTGAAGCAGGCTCAGGGTTAAATGACAACAACAGAAACCACCACTACCACCACCAACCACCCACATCATTAAATTTCTAAAGTCATTATAAAACATGAACGATGAGACAAAGACATTGATACTAACATTCTTATTCAACACATTATTGATGATGATGATCATGATCATGATGCAGTATAAACCGCTGGTCTGTCCTGACTGAGTATATCTACACACTGAAATCGAATTATGATCATATGGTTGTTGTTTTGCTTCGGCACAAAGTACCCCAGCCTACATTACCCAGTTGGCCTCTACTTCAGAGTAAAAGGGTGTTGATGAAAAGAAGATTTGGCTGCTATTTCTAGGAAACTGGATATATCACATAGAGAATGGCTCTCTCTCTCACTTTCGTTGGCCTTAGTGCAGAACAGGTAACAACACACTGAAGTGATAAACAGCCATCCAAAAGGTTTTGATTAAAAGGAGACTTGGCTGCTATTTCTAGCAAACTGGATATATCACATAGAGGCTCTCTCTCTCTCTCTCTATCTATCTATCTATCTATCTATCTATCTATCTCTCTCTCTCTCTCTGTCGTTGGCCTCAGGCGTTGCTGTGCAGTTCAGTGCAGAACAGGTAACAATACACTGAAGTGATAAACAGCCATCCAAAGGGTTTTGATTACAAGGAGACTTGGCTGTTGTTTCTAGCAAACTGGATATATCACATAGAGAATATCTCTCTCTCTCTCTCTCGTTGGCCTCAGGCATTGCTGTGCAGTTCAGTGCAGAACAGGTAACAACACACTGAAGTGATAAACAGCCATCCAAAAGGTTTTGATTAAAAGGAGACTTGGCTGCTATTCTAGCAAACTGGATGTATCACATAGAATGCTCCCCTCTCTCCTCTCTCTCTCTTCTCTCTCTCTTCTCTCTGTCTCTCTCTCCCTCCTCTCTTCGCCTCTCTCTCCTCTCTCTCTCTCTCTCTCTCTCTTCTGACGTCCCTTAGGATTGCTGTGCAGTTAGTGCATCAGAATGCTGAGTTTGTTAACCACAACACACTGAAGTGATATACAGCAGCCTCACCAAAGGGTTTTGATTAAAAGGAGACTTGGCTGTTGTTTCTAGCAAACTGGATACATCACATAGAGAATGGTTCCCTCTCTCTCTCTCTCTCTCTCTCTCTCTGTCGTTGGCCTCAGGCGTTGCTGTGCAGTTTTAGTGCAGAACAGGTAACATCACACTGAAGTGATAAACAACCATCCAGAACGTGAATTTCGATTAAGTTGCCAACACAAGACAGATTGTAATGTGATAACTGACAGCTAACAAAACAAACAACGGAAAACAATAGAGAACAGATATCAGTTTGCTAGGAAGAGCTGAGAGGTTACAAGTTCAATCTCGGCCTCTGGCACACTGTTCGCCTTATGGGTATGACACATAACTCTCCTTGGCTCAGAATCAACATCGGTGAAAATTAATAGCAAAACCATATTAATTTCAAGGTTGAATGCCTACAGAACTGGCAATAAGAGCATAGGCATAGTCGTGGTTGTGTGGTTAACAAGTTTGCTTACCAACCATATGGATCCAGGTTCAATATCCCAGTACAGTACTTAGAGTAAGTATCTCCCACCACAGCTTCAAACTGACCGATATTTTAGTCAATATGAGACTATGGTAGTGAAATTTACTCAACAGTAACTGTACAAGGTCTGTTATATTATGTTGAATCAAAAGTTTGGCAAGATTTTAGTAACTTAGTTGCTTCTGACTGAAGCAACATGAAATAAAGTGTCTCGCTTAAGGTCACAATACATCACCAAGAATTGAACTCACAACCTTGCAACTTACAACAAAAGTAGCCTAGCATTTAAAGTAGAGGCCATAGTGTTGCACCATCTGAAGCTGCCTTTCTGCCAGTTCTTTGATCCAATGCTCATACCAGTTCTTGTTTTTTGAGGTGAAGAACTCTTTTGCTGAACCTTCCACTTCTTGATTGATGAAGTGTTGCAAGCACAGGACATGAGCCATGGATTGAAACAAATAATAATTCAAGGGAGTTGGGTCCAGACTGTATACTGAGTGTGAAATCAGCTCAAGTCCCTCAGGTTCCTGGAGTTTTTTCAGTCATTCGAGTGGTATAGCGTTTCCTGTTGTCTTCCTGCAGAAGACCTCACTTTCATTTAATCAACGCCAAGTATTTCTGCCACACAGTGACATACGTCCATGAGATGCTAACCTCACCTGATTCTCTCTGAGAGCTACTCACAGGATCTGTCTCTACAGCTTGGGCGCAGTCATGGAATCTATGGTTTTAGGCCTTCCAAACCTGGCCTGATTGTTGAGTTCAGGTTCATGAATCCCATTCAATGTTGCAACCCATTTGATTGTTTTTTTTATTTAATTTCCATTTGTATTGGTTACGTAGTGATCAACCGTGCCTTCACCTTTCACACCACAAATGTTTTTGGTTGTTTCCACATTGTTATGGTCTAATTAGAACTCATAAAGCGTAAATTCCCTAATTAGACTACATTGCACGTTCATCTGTGTGGCTTTCAAGTCACATGGGAAGTAAAGCAATGCATAACGTGTCAGCACACCAACTATCACAATACTACCAAACTCAGCAGGAACCTTCCGTGGCTTAAACTGCTTCTGTCATGTGATTATAAAGGGTGGCTCAAAAGTGGGTTTAGAGTTATTCAACTATATCTTTCACATTCATATATTAACTGTTTAGATCTTAATTATAAAAGAATATGAAATCATTATTCTATGCTAATTTAGTTAATTGTAAGATAGAAATTTAAATGCAATAAAATGTTTTAAAAGAAATTTAAAGTGCCTATGTGATAACTTTTGGGCTACCTGTGTGTATATATATATATATTATATATATATATATATAATTATTATATATAACATATATATATATATATATAAATATATATATATTATATACACATACACACACACACACACCACCAATATATTATATATATATAATATTATATATATATATGGTGGCTCAAAAGTAGGTGTAGGAGTGGCTGTGTGGTAAGTATCTTGCTTACCAACCACCTGGTTCTGGGTTCAGTCCCACTACATGGCACTTTGGGTAAGTGTCTTCTACTATAGCCTCAGGCTGACCAAAGCCTTGTGAGAGAAGCCTGTTGTATATATGTATATATATGTGTGTGTGTGTCTGTGTTTGTTCCCCCCAACATCACTTGACAACCAACGCTGGTGTACCCCATAACTTAACAGTTTGGCAAAAGACACTGATAGAATAAGTACTAGGCTTACAAAGAATAAGTCCTGGGGTCGATTTGCTCGACTAAAGGTGGTGCTCCAGCATAGCCACAGTCAAATGACTGAAACAAGTATAAGAGTAAAAAGAGTATGGTTGTGAGGGTCCAGTAGAATAAAAATAGCAATCAAAAGGTCCCATCAATAGAAAATGACTGAGAACTGCTGGTAGAAAGCAAGTATAACCTTGAGTTCCCTATTAAGGCCCCCACTGGTTACCCCCAATTCACTGAATACTGTGTCTTTGGGTTACAGTCCTTACTGACTGATTTCTGATTACTGGCTAAAAAGAAAAAAAAGGGTCTGGAGATTATAACAGGAATTGTGACTTAAGGGCTGGTTGCCTTAACAGTGGTCCCTGGTAGGAAATGGTAACAGTAATAGTAGCAGCAGCAGCAACAATCACAACTAAGAACAGTAATTGCAGCAGTAGTATTAGTAGAGGAAAATAACATTCATGTCAGTGGTGGTGGTGGTGGTGGTGGTGGTAGTAGTAGTAGTAGTAGTAGTAGTAGTAGTAGTAGTAGTAGTAGTAGTAGTAGTAGTAGTAGTAGTAGTAGTGGTGGTGGTAGCACAGAATCAGCTGGACCATGCATAGAGAGAAGCAGTCAGACACAGAGAAGAGAGAGAGAGAGACCTTGAGAAAAGGAAAAGAAAAAGATGGAGAAAAGATAGACATAGTGAAAGAGAGAAAGAGAGAGACGAGAGGGAGTGAAAAAGAGAGAGGAAAGAGACATGAAAAGATAGAGAGACAGGAAGAAGACAGAGAAAAGAGAAAGAGAAGGATAGAGAGAAAAAAGAGAAAGAGAAAGACAGAAAGGGGAGGACGTTGATGGAAAGAAAGAAAGAAGGAAAGAAGGAAAGAAAGAAGGGAAGGAAGAAGGAAGGAAAGAAAGAAAGAAAGAAAGAAAGAAGGGAAGGAAGAAGGAAGGGAAGAAAGAAAGAAAGAAAGAAAGAAAGAAGGAAAGAAAGAAGGAAAGAAAGAAAGAAAGAAAGAAGGAAGCAAGGAAGGAAAGAAAGAAAGAAGGAAAGGAAGGGAGAAAGGAAGGAAGGAGGAAAGGAAAGAAAGAAAGAAAGAAAGAAAGAAAGAAAGAAAGAAGGAAAGAAAGGAAGAAAGAAAGAAAGAAAGACTGAAACAGCAGCAGCAACAGCAGCAATGAAACAGCAGCAGCAGTTAGCAAAGGATAATGTATTCAACAGTTTAGTTCCATGTTGAGTCTGTTAATTCACATCAGTGTGTGTGTGTGTGTGCGTGTGTGTTTGTGTGTATGTGTGTGTGTGTGTGCATGTGTGTGTGTCTGCACCAAACACCAACAACCAGCCGACAGCAACTGCAAGCCTGCTGCAGTTAAGACCACCAAATGTGTGTGTGTATGTGTGTGTGGATATGTTGACTACCACCACAACCACCACCACCACCACAGTATTACCTACTTCTACTATGAGCCAACAAGAGAGGCCTCTAAGTGGTGGCACAGCCTGCTAGAAACAACAGCCACACACCACCTTCAAAATCATATTTTACTCTCTTAAAAAACATAAGGGGACGGATTGAGTAATGAGGTCCTAAACATAGGACAGTCATGGCTGGAATGCCTTTGATCATAGACCAAATCAATCAGGGCTTGACCTGGGGTTAAATAACAACAGCTATTTCTACTTTAATTAATAACGATAATTAATAGTAATAATGATAATGATAAATAACAATCATAAATGATCATAATAGTTATAAATGATAACAAAGACACCAATAATAGTAATAATAATAATAAAAATAAATGCCCTGATGCAGTACCAGGCATTGGCTCTCGTGGCTTCTGATCTTAAACTAATTGGAAGTGTTATCATGTACATTGTTTTGTCTTGGTATAAAAGATGGGATACAGTAAATATTCTGCTCAATACCACAGATTTGCTTGTCAGTTGTTTGACCTTAACCAGTTGAGCATGTCCCTTAGTGGCTGACGATATGTGCATCTCTGATCACGAGCAGAAGTAGTGGGGGAGCATCGTAGCCATGAGTTGAGAGGAATTCTTGGAAGTTTAGATAATTCACCTTTGGAAATATGGGTGTTTCGTTCAACATCCTTAAACAAACCTTATTCAGGGACCTTTTGAGCGGAAGGGATTACTCAACCTGAAGAAAATTCTAACTGGGCCCTACCTGCAAGGTCATGCGCTGTTTATCTTAATATAAGATCACCATGTCGTGCACATATGGTTGTGATGCATGTGCCTGGTGTATCCTTATCAGACAGGTAGTCATGATGGGTATACTGGGCTTCGTATATTTTACCCCAGTGTCGCTTTGATGGCATGCACTGCTCTCTCACACAATAATAATAATAATAATAATAATAATAATGATAATAATCCTTTCTACTAAGAGCACAAGGCCTGAAATTTGGGGGCCGGGGAACAGTTGATTGCATCGACTCCAGTGTTTCACTGGTACTTAATTTATTGACCCCGAAATGATGAAAGGCGAAGTCAACCTCAGCAGAATTTGAACTCAGAACGTAGTGGCAGGTGAAATACAACTAAGCATTTTGCCCAGCATACTAATGATTCTGCTACTTTCTAATTTAGGTACAAGGCCAGCAATTTCTGGAGAGTGGGTAAGTTAACCCCAGTGTTCAACTGGTACTTATTTTATTCACCCTGAAAGAATGAAAGGCAAAGTCGACCTCAGCTGAATTTGAACACAGAACATATTTGTCCCATGCTCTAAAAATTTTGCATGCTCACCACCTTAATAATAATAATAATAATAATAATAATCTATTCTATTAACACACAAGGTGTGAAATTTGGGGGAGAGGACTACTCGATTACATTGACCCCAGTGTTTCACTGGTACTTAATTTTTAGAGGATGAAAGGCAAAGTCAACTTTGGCAGAATTTGAACTCAGAACGTAAGGACAGGTGAACTACTGCTAGGCACTTTCTCCTTCATGCTAACGATTCTGCCAACTTGCCACCTTAATAAAATAATAATATAATAATAATAATAATAATAATAATATAATAACCCTTTCTACTGGAGGCACAAGGCCTCATATTTGTGAGGATGGGAGAAGTCGATTACATCAACCCCAGTGTTCTACTGGTACTTAATTTATTGACCCCAAAAGGATGAAACACAAAGTTGACCTTGGCAAAATTTGAACTCAGAATGTAGCAGCAGAATAAATACCGCTAAGCATTTTGTCCAGCGTGCTAACATTTCTGCCAGCTCACTTGCCTTATTAATAATGATAATGATGATAATGATAATAATAAATAATAATAATAATAATCCTTTCTACTATAGGCACAAGGCCTGAAATTGGGGGCTGGGGGAAGGCGGTTAGTTGATTACAGTGGCCCCACTGTGCAACAGGCACTTATTTTATCAAACCTGAAAGGATGACAGGAAAAGTCGACCCCAGCAGAATTTGGACTCAGAATGTAAAAACAGACGAAATACTGCTAGGCATTTTTAATAATAATAATAATAATAATAATAATAATAATAATAAATAATAAATAATAATAATAATAATAATAATAATAATAATAATAATAATAATTTCAAATTTTGCCAAAAGGGTAGCAATTTTAGGGGAAGAGGGAAAAGTCGATTACATCGACCCCAGTGTTCAACTGATACTTAATTTAGTGACCCTGAAAGGATGAAAGGTAAAGTCAACCTCAGCAGAATTTGAACACCGAACATAGTGGCGGATGAAGTACCACTAAGCATTTCAACCAGCATGCTAACGATTCTGCCAGTTCACCACCTTAATAATAATAATAATAATAATATAAAAATGCCTGATGCAGTACCAGGCAGTGGCTCTCATGGCTTCTGATCTTAACTGATTGGAAGTGTTATCATGTATATTGTTTTGTCTTGGTATAAAAGATGGGCTACAGCAAATATTCTGCTCAATACCACAGATTTGCTTGTCAGCTGTTTGACCTTAACCAGTTGACCATGTCCCTTGGTGGCTGGTGTTATGGGTATCTCTGATCACGAGCAGAAGTAGTGGGGGAGTATCATAGCCGTCTGTTGAAAGGAATTCTTTGGGGTTTGAATAATTCACCTCTGGAAACATTGGTGTTTCATTCAATATCCTTAAACAAACCTTATTCAGGAACCTTTTGAGCGGATGGGCAACTCGAGCTGAAGAAAATTGTAACTGGGCCCTACCTGCAAGGTCATGTGCTGTTTATCTTAATATAAGATCACCATGTCGTGCACATGTGGTTGTGATACATGTGCCTGGTGTACCCTTATCAGACGGGCAGTCATGATGGGTATATTGGGCTTCGTATATTTTACCCCAGTGTCACTTTGATGGCATGCACTGCTCCCTCATTCACACGATAATAATGATGATGATGATGATAACAACATTAATAATAATAATAATAATAATAATAATGATAATAATAATAATAATAAAGATTTCAATTATTGACCCTGGTGTTCAACTGGTACTTATTTTAAGAAGAAGAAGTAGAGAAGAAGAACAACAACAACATTATTTCTATTTGCAGCTACCACCACCAACAACAACAACACTAACACCACTACTGCTGTTACAATTGTTGATCTTGTCCGCACAGTACACAACTACAGCTTTAGAGCTACCAATCCTGCTACGACCATCACCACTACAATCATTGTTACTACTACAACTACAACTACTACTACTACTACCACCACCACCACTATTTCTTTGATCACCATTACTACATGTGCTTTTACCACAACAACTACTACTACTACTACCACCACCACCACCATCGCAACTACTTGTACTGCTTCTACTACAACCACCACAATTTTTACTGCCTCTGCTGCTATAATCAACGTTACTACTGCTACTGCTACTACTACTACTACTACTGCTGCTAAACTGTTATTGATACTACTACTACAACTACTATACTACATGAGATCTCGCTTCCTCTGCTCCATGAAGTGAAGTTGACCAACATGTAGCAAAAGCAGAAATGGGGCGAGAGGGATGGCATGAGGGGTGGGGGTAAGGGAAGGGAGTATGATATGAAATAATGGGAGGAGGAGGAGGAGGGAGGAGAGGGTGTGTAGGTGGTGGATGATAGCGGGGAAGGTTGATTGTAATATCAAACTATAGGGGGGTGAGTAGAGGATAAGGAGAGGAAAGAGAGATTGGAGAATTAGAGAGAGAGAGAGAGCAACTGAGAAAGAGAAAAGGAAAGACAGAGAGACAAAGAGAAAGACTGGGAAAGACAGAGAGAGAAACAAGGAGAGAAAGTATGATTTAGAGAGAAAGAAAGAATGAGAGAGAGACAAAGAGAGAAGGAAAAACTGAGAGAGAAAAAAGGACAGAGAGAAAGAGAGACAAAGAGAGAAAGAAAGATTAGGAAAGAGAGGGAGAAACAGGGAGAGAAAGAAAGACTGGGAAAAAGAGAAAGAGAAAGACTAAGAGAGAGAGAGAGAGAGAGAGAAAGAAAGAAAGAAAGATTAAAAAGATGAAATGAGAATTTTTTTTTAAAATAAGGCAATGAAAGTGAAACAAATAAAAAAAAGATGAAAGGAGAAAAAAAGAGAAATAAAAAGATAGGTTTCTTTCATATTGTAGTATAGAAACATCCACAAATTACACACACACATACACACACACAAATAAACACAAGCATACATTTTCCAGAAACACAGTCAGCTCCCCACTTGAATATAAACAAAACCACACACACACACACATGTACTGTGGAGTATTCAGCCCCTTGCCAGTTAATTTCAGGCATAAGCTTTTCCATTCTTCAGACCAACTGGAACCCTCACCATTGTAACTGACAGAGTGCCAATTATATACATATGTATATATATGTATATACTTTATTATATACTTCTGTTATATTTCTGCTGCTTTTAAATAAAGCATATTACTCTACTCCTGGTATTTGAGTACTCTTTTTTCCACCTTGTTTCACATTTATGTGCTTACTCCAGTATATATGTATATATATGTGTGTGTGTGTGTGTGTGTGATCATCATCATCGTTTAACGTCCGTTTTCCATGCTATATATATAAATAGGTTTAAGAGACAGAATCACCCTCAAGCAATTCAATCAGCATTGAACAACATTATCCACAATATGTACATATAGGACTAAATATTAAAATATTATCAAAATTAATAACTTCAATTCTTATTCTAAATCATATACTTTACATTATAACCCAAGCACTTGGGTTATCCCAGAAATGGCTTAGTATATATTTATAGAATGGATAATGATATATAATGATATTTATAGAATGGATAACAAGCAGCTCCCATGCCAATGGCACGTAAAAAGTAACCACTACACTCTCAGAGTGGTTGGTATTAGGAAGGGCATCCAGCTGTAGAAACTTTGCCGTATCAGATTGAAGCCTGGTGCAGCCTACTGGCTCACCAGTCCTCAGTCAAACCATCCAACCCATGCCAGCATGGAAATCGGACATAAAACGATGATGATGATGATGATATAGTCCTGAAGCTATTCTCTATCTTTATAAGTGCACCATTTGCCCCTGCATTCATTATTGTTGTCATATATGGGCAGGTGCTCCTGCGGATTATTTAACTCTGTTGGACCGCATTGAACACCGTATTTTCTGGTCTAACTTCTAAATTCCCTCTCTCATCATCGTCATGTGGCTTCCTTGTCTCTTTTCTATAAGTATTTTCATGGACAACTTTGATTTTCATCATTTCAGGGTCAATAAAATAAGTACCAGTTGTGTACCGGGGTCAATACAATTGTCTTAACTACCTCTGAGTATGAGCATAAAAAGCTGCATCCCTCTGCCAAGCGCCATATTGAGCCAGTGTGGCAGAGTAGGCTCATCGAACTAGTATGATTTCAAGCCATTCTCTGAGTGAAACAACATGCTGGGGCCTTCATCCTGCAATGGACTGAACATGGGCAACCCAATCCAATCCATGTATATAAGACTTGATTGTGAGAATTTTACAAGGACTGCAAAGCTTTCTTGTACAAGCAAAACCTTTCAGATATGTTAAAATGTATGAATATAAAGTTCTCTGATGGGCATGCCTTACTAAAATGAAAGAAAAGAAAAATCAAAGTGCAACCTACCGTAGGGGTTTCCATTCACTGATGTGCCAATTAATTCGGCAGTGTGGTTTAAGAGGTCCTTCAGAGGGGCCAGGCAGATTTTTAATTCTGTGTTTTCTGTTTCTCTGTAATTATATACACAAGACACTAATGAATATTAACCTTTAAATATGAGATAAAGAACAAAAAACATAAAAATACATTAAACATTATAATGATCGTTATCATTATTTTAACATCCACTTTCCCAACATTGCATGGGTCGCACAGGGTTTATTGAGGCAGATAGCTACAGCTGGATGCTCTTCCTGTTGCCAATCCTCACCTATTTCCAAGCAAGGGAATATTTTCCCAGGGTCAGACACGTACTCACAGAATATTAACACACATTTACAACTATCATGTGATGTCAAAACAAACAGGCACAAACACACACAGACACAGATACACACATACACACACACACACACTCACACATGCATACACATACACACACACAAACACGCACAGACATACACATGGCTTGAGTGGTTGAAACTTAGAAGTTACTATCAATAAAATTCTTGTTTATGATATATATATATATATATATATATATATATATATATATACATACATACATACATACATATATGTATGTATATACATACATACATATATATATATATATATATATATATATATATATATATATATATATAATTCATGTATACATGTGATGGGCCAAATCCACTCACAAGATTTTGGTTAGCTCAGGGCTATAATAGAAGACGCTTGCCTCAGGTGCCATGCAGTGGAACCGAACCCAAAACCATGTGATTAGGAATGAAATTTCTCAACCACACAACCAAACCATACCTGCACCTATATGTGCATCTTCTGCAATAAACTACACACACTGTTGTTCTTTTGTTCGTTTGTTTGTTTTCTTTTTGTTTTTTTTGTTTTTCAGAAGTGGACACCAGTCTTAGACAAAGAAACCAATCCTAGAAATATTACCAATTTTACTACAAGGAATCAAATCCACTTCGCTATTCATTCCTCTACTCCTCCTCCTCCTCATCGTCACCATCTTTCATGTTGGATGATGAGAGGTTAATACAACAGTCCCCAAATATTTTCAGGCTGCTACCCCCTTGGCACCCAGCCTACAATCCTAGCGCTTCCCCACTTACCCTCCCCACCATAAATATAGACCACTTTCTGCAGCAAATTCAAAACAACTTTATTTTACAAATAAAACTTAAAACTAATTAACTTACTCTTTTACTTGTTTCAATCATTTGACTGCGGCCATGCTGGAGCACCGCCTTTAATCGAGCAACTCGACCCCGGGACTTATTCTTCAGCAAGCCCAGTACTTATTCTATCGGTCTCTTTTGCCGAACCGCTAAGTAACGGGGACATAAACACACCAGCATCGGTTGTCAAGCAATGCTAGGGGGACAAACACAGACACACAAACACACACACGCATATATATATATACATATATACGACGGGCTTCTTTCAGTTTCCATCTACCAAATCCACTCACAAGACTTTGGTCGGCCCGAGGCTATAGTAGAAGACACTTGCCCAAGGTGCCACACGGTGGGACTGAACCCGGAACCATGTGGTTGGTAAACAAGCTACTTACCACACAGCCACTCCTTTTTTTTTACATCACCACATTTTGGCTGCAACATTATTATCCCACTTTTCTTCCACCCCCCCACCCCCTAAAGGGACAATACTGCCCACTTTGGGAACCACTGGCTTAATGTATGTCAACGAAGCAGAACAGGTTTCTTGCTGCGGACGAACTAAATGGTTTATCACATTATAAAAGAGAAAGCAAGGATAACTGGGAAGTTGAGCTAGAAAAAGAGATGAAAATATAGGTGGAACTAATATATAACTGCTCTGGTCATTTTTCTTCTAAAGATATTTCCCTTGCCGTACGCTTTAAATCACCAAGTAACATCCCGTATGCTGTCTCTTTGATATTTACAGATCCTTGTACTTACATATCAATATAAACGGTTTAGAAAGAAAAAAAACTCAGACAGATATGTCTGAGTTGTTTCCCTTACATTTAAGAAATCCTACTTACTTCCCCTGGTGAGTTTTCGGAAAATTCTAATCCAGCTATTTATAAATTTCGTTCGTTTACAATCCTACTCTTTACTCTTTACTCTTTTACTTGTTTCAGTCATTTGACTGTGGCCATGCTAGAGCGCCGCCTTTCGTCGAGCAAATCGACCCCAGGACTTATTCTTTGTAGGCCTAGTAGTTATTCTATCGGTGTCTTTTGCCGAACCGCTAGGTTACGGGTACGTAAACATATCATAATCAGTTGTCAAGTGATGTTGGGGGACAAACACAGACACACAAACACACACGCACACACACACATATATATATATATATAATATATATATATATATATATATATATATACGACGGGCTTCTTTCAGTTTCCATCTACCAAATCCACTCACAAGGCTCTTGGTCGGCCCGAGGCTATAGTAGAAGACACTTGCCCAAGGTGCCATGCAGTGGGACTGAACCCGGAACCATGTGGTTGGTAAGCAAGCTACTTACCACACAGCCACTCTTGCACCTATCCATTCAGATTTACGTAGCTATTTTTGTTATTTTATTTATAAATAAATACTTTTTCCAGATTAACATTGATTAAATGATTCAAAGGAGTTCAAACGCTTATAAAAAGTCTAAGAGAAAATTTTTTTAATCTATTAAGAGAATTTTATTCTTTGCATAGCAACACTTTTCCAAATATTTTTGACTTTGTTCAGTTTGCGACATTCTTGATGAGAACTCACGCGTTGCAACAGATTCTGTTGTATCTTAGGACGGTCATTATACCAATAATAAACACACGCACTGATTCAGTTTCACTTCCTTATTATCATTTGTCAATCGGTTAATCATTTAACCAGTTAACTAATTGCTTGTTTGATTAGTCATTTGGTCAATCAATCGATGAGTTACCTTTGTGAAAGTTCTTTCATCACCATTTGTGGCCTAATCAATGACATACTCACACTAGATCAGATGAGACAGGTCTAAAGCTAACCTGGATTGGATAGGGCATGTTTCTGATGTGATCGCAAAAGGTGAGAGAAGGACATTGACAAAGCTAACTCAATAATTAATTAACAAAAAGATTAATGAAACAATAGATTACTATTTACATCATTTACATTTGATAGATATTAACCCCAAGATTCTGAGTTCAATTCCAAGCAGTGACTTGAATAATAATAATAATAATAATAATAATAATAATAATAATAATAATAATAATAACAATAATAATAATAATTATTATAATAATAATAATAACAATAATAATAACAACATCGAAAAATACCTTAGGAATGAGAACCCAGGTTCAAAATTTCCCCAAGACACCTGATGAAGGCTGAAGAGAATATCAGCCGAAACATTGCGTTAACAAGACAAGGACAAATATCCGTCAAATGTAAATAATGTAAATAATAATAATAATAATAATAATAATATTAATAATAACAATAACAATAATAATAATAATAATAATAATGATGATGATGATAATATCGAAAAATACCTTAGGAATGAGAACCCAGGTTCGAAATTTCCCCAAGACACCTGATGAAGGCTGGAGGATACATCAGCCGAAAGTTATGTTAACAACAAATGTAAATAATGTAAATAATGTACATAATTCCTCATCTCTGGAATAGATTACTAGTTTAAATAGTAAACCAATTGACAAATAAATAATAAAGAAGTGAAATATAATCAGTGTGTGTGTGTGAGTGTGTTATTATTGGCACGATGACTGTCCTGAAAAACAACAACTATTTTTTCAAATACTTTTAATATTTTATAATTCCACGTTTTCATTCTGTATACGTGAGATGGTTTTGTTGTTGCTACGATTGAGAGAAACTGGCACTTTCAAGTTTGATCTCATAATTGAATTTATCTCCCAAGAGGTTCATCCATTCCCATTGCAAAGTTAATGTGGCCTTAAAACAAATTATAAATGAACTTCTTATGTTTGTGTGTATATATGTATGCATGTACATGTGTATCTGTACATATCCGTGTGTGTGTGTTGTGTGTGTGATAAAGGAGAAAATGAAATGATAAAGGAATAAATAATTGTCTTATGAACTTCATTAGCTTACAATTGTTTCTGCTATGAGATGCAATGGACTCATATTTGAGTCCCTGTGTAACACCTTAGAGCTTCATCAGAGCAACACTCCAACCACTAGGCCATGCACCCCCTCACCATTGTGAGAACATACAATTACAAAAAGATGCTGGGTGGGTAAAAATAAAGTCCAAAGGTAACTTGGGATTTAAATATATTACAAAGAAATATATGATCAAAATAAACTGGTGAAAAAATATTGAGAACTAACTTGAGCAGTAATGCTGTGCCTTGCTTCAGATTGACCGATTCCAAGTGCCAACAATATTGTTTGCTGTTCACATCGATAGGAACCCAACCTGTAAATTGAAGATGCTTTAGTTACATTGCAAAGACACATTGATGTAGCTGCAACAAGCTGCTATTAAAGTTAGAAGTGATGATGGTCACAAATGGAAGCAGTCATAGTCATATGCATTCAGTCATTCAAACTTAAATTCTCGTCATCATAATCATCTTCATAATCTTTTAACATACACTCTTCCATGCTTTGCTCAGACGGAATTTATTGAGGCAGATTATTTTTACAGCTGGATGCTCTTCCTGTTACCAACCTTCACCTGTTTCCGTGGCAAGGTAATATCTCCCCTTGGCCAGATAGGTTTTTTCATGGAAGACTGAAAACAAAGAACCTCACTTGTTTGATGGTGATACTCATTTACAACCATCACGTGATGTGAAGACAAGGGTACATACAAACACAATCACACACACATGCTATATATATACATATATACATACAAATGTATATATATATATATATATATATATATATGATGGGCTTCTTGCAATTTCTGTCTACCAAATCTGCTCATAATTCTTTGGTCAGCCTGGGGATATAGCAGAAGACATTTGCCCAAGGTGCTGTGTCGTGGGACAGAACCCAAGACCACATGGTTGGGAAGCAAGCTTCTCAACCACATATCTACATTTGCACCTGTACATTGACACAAACACGCAAATGTTTGTTTTCCTTGTTATTCTCGATAGCTAAACCCATCATGAAGATTGGCATGCATAAACGATGTGACAGGTTTCTATCTAAGCCACCCGTTTGGTCCATGAATGAGCTAAACTGGTAATGCTAGGTAATAATATGAATAGGTATAAAATCATCCTTACCAGGTGTATGTCCATTTTTGTCAGGATAAACAATGCCATCCTTCACTTCAACACCTGTTGCAGGAATCCAATGGTCTGGAAGAGGCTGTAAAAGAAATGAATAAAGAGCAAAGATAAACGGAGGAGAACATTGTAAGAATGGGTCATCTACATTCATTTACAGAGACAATATTAATAAGTGTTAACAATCAAACACCAACCAATATTCTGTTCTACTCTAGGCACAAGGCCTGAAATTTGGGGGGAAAGGGCCTGTCGATTAGATCAACACCAGTAAACAACTGGTACTTGATTTATTGACTCTGGAAGGATGAAAGGCAAAGTTGACCACAGTGGAATTTGAACTCAGAACATAAAGACAAACAAAACACTACTCAGCATCTTGCCCAGTGTGCTAACATTTCTGCCAGCTCGCCACCTTTATATAATCTTTTCTATTCTAGGCACAAGGCCGAAAATTTTTGAGGAGGTGGGGGCCAGTCGATTAGATCAACCTCAGTATGCAACTGGTACTTAATTAATTGACCCCGAAAGGATGAAAAGCAAAGCTGACTTTGGCGGAATTTGAACTCAGAACATAAATACAGACGAAATACCATTAAGCATTTCACCCAGCGTGCTAACGTTTCTGCCAGCTCATAAGCCAATCACCAATCAATATTGTTGAGAAAGTAATAAGATGGCAAAACGTTAAAGATTCCGGCTAAATATCAGTTCATTGAGTCAAATATTTCTATAGCCAGCTGCCCTTCCTGTTACCAGCCTTTATCTGTTTCCAAGCAAGGTAATACTTCCCCATGGCCAGACGTGTTCTCACAGAATATTCAAAAATGAATGAATGAATGACACTGCTTGTATAACAGTGGCACTTGTTTACAACTATGAGATGTCAAGACAAGGAGAAAACACACGCACACACACACACACACACATATGCTAGGTTTCTTTGTTTTTTATTTCTTTATTGCCCACAAGGGGCTAAACATAGAGGGGACAACCAAGGACAGACAAACGAATTAAGTCGATTACATCGGCACCAGTGTGTAACTGGTACTTAATTTATCGACCCCATAAGGATGAAAGGCAAAGTCGAGCTCGGCGGAATTTGAACTCAGAATGTAACGGCAGACGAAATACCGCTAAGTATTTCGCCCGGCGTGCTAACGTTTCTGCCAGCTCGCCGCCTTAACCATTTCTTTCTGTTTCTCTTTACCAAATCCACTTACAAGGTTTTGATCAGCCCAGAACTGTAGTACAAAACAGTTGCTGAAGGATCCATGCAGTGGGACTGAACCTGGAACCATTTGGTTGGGAAGCAAACTTCTTGAGCTAACAGCCAAGCTTACGCCTATAAACTTCTTCACTTCCTCCTCTCTCTAAAATTGAGGGAGGATGAAGGGGAGGAGCAGGGCGGGGAGAGAGTGGAAGGGAGGGAGGTGAGAGGAGAAGAGAGAGAGAGAGAGAGAGGAGAGAGAGAGAGCACGACACACTGTATCCTCGATGACTCATATTAATAGGCTGAAATAACGACAAAAAGCAAGTACGAAGAGCAGATAACTCTGCTTGTCCAATGAGTTGCGTCCCTTAGATTGATAGCTATTTGAAACTATTTCTCAGTCATGGGCTAACGTTTTCGACATCAATCGCGATTAGATTATACCAAAGCACGAATTTAAGATACTTGCCAATAAAATCATTACATAACAAAGTTGAGAGGAATGATAAATTAATGAAATTCCATTTACCCTAAAGTGGAAGCTTTACAAAAAATGGTCTACCTCAATACATAGGCGCAGGCATGGCTGCGTAGTAAGAGACTTGCTTTGCAACCATTTGGCTTCAGGTTCAGTCCCACTGCATGGCACTTTGGACAGGTGTCTTTTACAAATAACCACTGGCTGCCCAATGCCTTTGGGAATGAATTCAGTAAGTTATAAAGACACAAGCAAACTAATATGGGTTGTCAAGCAGTGGCAGGAAGTGTGGGGCGGTTCAAGTAAATGCACACACACACATACACACACACGAACACAGAGCAAGCTACACCAGCATGGTGCATCAGTGTTAAATGACAATGATGACAATACATCGCATGAACCAAATGCACAAAAGGTAAGGGACAGATGGCTGTGTCATCAAAGGAAAGCATAAAACAGAAAACAGGGATCACGCTCAACCACAAACCATTATTTAGAATATATTATGGAAACATGAAAGAAAGACCTTTAAGTAGGATAAATAAATATCAGTCACCGAGATGGTTGTGTGGTGTAAGAAGCTAGCTTTGTAACCATGTGGTTTTAGGTTCAGTCCCACCATGCAACACCTTGGACAAGTGTCTTCTATTATAGCTCAGGGGTAGGGCGGCAAGCTGGCAGACATGTTAGCACACCATCTGTCTTTACGTTCTGAGTTCAAATTCCGCCTAGGTTGACTTTGCCTTTCATTTTTTTGGGGTCACTAGATTAAGTACCAGTTACGCACTGGGGTCGATGTAATCGACTTCATCCCTTTATCTGTCCTTGTTTGTCCCCTTCGTCACTGCCTGGAATCGAACTCGAAATCTTGGGGTTAGTAGCCCATGCTCTTAACCCCAAGATTCCAAGTTCGATTCCAGGCAGTGACCTGAATAATAATAATAACAATAATAATAATAATAACAACATCGAAAAATACTTTAGGAGTGAGAACCCAGGTTCTAAATTTTCCCAAGACACCTGATGAAGGCTAGAGGGTATATCAGCTGAAACGTTGTGTTAACAACAAACAAGATGAGGACAAATATCCGTCAAATGTAAATAATGTAAATAATTCCTCATCTCTTAAATATAGAACTAAATTATTTCAAGTTCTCATGAATATATATCTTGTTTTTTCCCCTGACCTACTTAACAACTGGTGTTGGTTTGTTTACATCCTATAAGCCTAGTAATTTTCAAATGCGACTACTTGAATAAGTAGCAGACTTCCCAAAAAAAAAACATAAATACTAAAGTTGATGTGTTCAGTTAAACCCTCCAAAGATGATGTCCCAGCATGGCCACAGTCCAATGACTGAAACAAAAAAATACAAACGATAAATATTTTTTTAAAAATACAGAACCTGACCTTAAAATCTTGCTCGAAATTCCACTGAAACGTGGCATCTTTATCAAGTTGCTCATTCTGAAATTTACGAAATTCTTTCTCGGCAAACTTCTTGGGTTTTCTATCATGACGGGCCCATAACCATGGCCTGTCTGCAAAGAGAAAAAAGGTCGTAAATAAATGTCAATGTCAGGATTGTTATAAAGTTAGGAAGAACAATGAACATTTATAAATGAAAGGACATCATAGTTTTGATGGTGTCATATTTAATATTCCAGGGTGGCAAACAAAGCATGATCCCATTGAGGTGAGATGCAGGTTTGCAGGCCAATTTCAAGTTGACCAAAGCCTTGTGGGTTTATTTGGGAGATAGAAACTGAAATAGACCTGATGTGCTGGTGTTTGTGCATATATATATATATATATATTATAAAGGGTAAAATTAATTAATTAATTAATTAATAATCAATAATTTTACCAAGTAGTTTGGTATGTTAAAAGAACTATTATCGGTATACTTAAACAAAAATTTTTATAATTATGAGTATAATTATAATTAGGGTTCAGCAAAAAATTTGCTTCACCACATACCGAAATTTAGAAATAGCAGTTAAAACTAACTATTTCTCTACCATAAGAAAATCTCCCAGATAGCAATACACAACACCCATGCACGTTATTTTTTTCTCTTTGCCTGCGTGGGTTGTTGAGTATTGCTGTCTGGAAGATTTTCTTGTGGTAGTGAAATAGTTAGTTTTAACTGCTATTTCTAAATTTCGGTATGTGGTGAAGTAAATTTTTTGCTGAACCCTAATTATAATTATACTCATCATCATCATCATCATCGTCGTTTAGCGTCCGTTTTCCATGCTAGCATGGGTTGGACGGAGCATGGGTTGGACGGCTCATAATTATAAAATTTTTTTGTTTATATATATATATCAGGTCATCCCCATAAGTTCTGTCCGAATTTTGAATAAAGAAAACAAGTGATCAAATGTTATATTTAATTGAAATTTAATCATCAATGTACTTTCCCTGATTATCTATGACTTCCTTCCATCTATTTACAAGCTTTTTAATCCCATCAATGTAAAACTCTTTTGCTTTCAAAGCGAAGAACTCTGAAATGTCAGTTTTGACCTCCTCCTGGCTTGCAAAAGTTATGTCCCCCAAATGATTCTGTAAACTACGAAAAAAAGAGTAGTCTGAAGGAGCAAGGTCGGGAGTTTTTTTTCCAACCAAGCTCTTCGATCTTCTGTGACGTGATCTTTACAGTGTGGGGTCATGCATTGTCCTGATGAAACATTACCCCTTTTCGATTCACTAAAGCGGGTCTTTTTTCCTTCAAAGCTTGGTTCAAACACTCTAATTGCCGATAGAAGACTTGAGCATTGATTGTTGCATTAGGTGGTATCAATTCAAAGTGAATTACTCCTTTACAATCCCACCAGATAGAGAGAACATATTCCCCATGAAGTTCCCTTAATCGGTTGTGGTAGAGCTTTTTCCCTTTTACCAAGCCAGTGTTTACGACATTTAACATTTCGATAGAAGATCCATTTTTCGTCACCAGTCGCAAGTCTATCCAAAAAGGGTGGAATGAGTTCACGAGAATGGAGAGAAGAGCAGATGTCAACTCGGGATTTGCGGTTGCTTTCAGACAATTCATGAGGCACCTATTTTCCAAGTTGTTGAAGATGATGATAAACAGTTGTATGGTTTGAACTAAGCTTTATTGCCAATTCTTCAACTGATAATGCAGGATTTTCTTCAAGTAATGCCTCAAGGAGCTTATCATCAAATTCAACTAGACGTCCTGTTCGATATTCAAGGCTGAAATCTCCACTTCTGAATTTTGCAAGTTCTTTCATTCAAGCATTCTTTCCCATAAACTGAGTGTATGGTTTGAGTCGCTTCGGCAGCAGACTTTCCTTTTCTGTACTCATAAAGCATTATGTGCCTTAAATGCTCTTTGGATATTTCCATGTTAGAAAGGGTTTTAATCAAAGAAATTTTAATTCTATTATTCTGTAAAATAATATTCAATTAGTTTAAATGTACACAAATGCATAAAAATAATTTTTAATTCCATTAGACATTCTAAAATACTATTATATATATATATATATATATATATATATAAAATTTATATTATTATTATATTATTATTATTATTATTATCATAATATATATATACACACAAACACACACACACACAGTGCTACCTGCCAGGCTCCCATGTTGGTGGCACATAAAAAGCACCCACTACACTCTCGGAGTGGTTGGCATGAGAAAGGGCATCCAGCTGTAGAAACCTTGCCAGATGAGATTGGAGCCTGATGCAGCCACCTGGCTTGCCAGTCCTCAGTCAAACTATCCAACCCATGCCAGCAAGGAAAGCAGACATTAAACGATGATGATGATGATGATGATGATCACACACACACGCACATATATATGTGTGTGTGTGCGTATACACACATGTATATATGTATTATATATATCTATGTGTGTGTGTGTGTCTGTGTGTTTGTGTGTGCGTGCGTATGTGTGTGTATGTGTGTGTGTGTGTGTGTAGTGTATGTGTTTGTCTGTGTGTGTGTGTGTGTGTGTGTGTGTAGTGTATGTGTTTGTCTCTCTGTGTGTGTGTGTGTGTGTGTGTGTGTGTGTGTGTCTGTGTGTGTGTGTGTGTGTGTGTATGTGTGTGTATGTGTTTGTCTGTGTGTGTGTGTGTGTGTGTGTGTGTAATTATTTAGAAAGCCACAACAATGCTGGTGAGAGACAAAAGAATAGAAAACCTTAACGGAACAAAAACAAAAGAGAACACTACACTTCTATGTTCTTTTTCGATACTTCTGTTACAAACCCCTTATCAAGAACAAGGGAGATACCATTCACAAGTCACATCTCACCCCACACTCCATATCTGTTCTGATCACTGCTACACTCATCTCGCTTTTATTCTTTTCTCCTCAGTTATGGTTTCTAAGCCAAACTATTTGAATAAAATGTAAAAACTGTAAACCTTTGTTCTTGTTTCCCTTGTCTTCTGGGTCTTTTATTTCCAGCTTGTATTGTTGTGGCTTTCTAAATCACTTTTAATTCTAGTTTATACAATGCTTCATCGAATGTCTGTTTATGTTATCATATTTATATAAATTTAATTACTGGTTTCTTTTTGCTCCTTTTCTGTTCCCTTTTCATTTCTAAAATTTCAGTTGTTTTGCCATGGTACCTGAGATGCATTCAGGTTTTGTAGGGAGTGGCTGCATGGTAAGTAGCTTGCTTACCAACCACATGGCTCTGGGTTCAGTCCTATTGCATAGCACCTTGGGCAAGTGTCTTCTACTATAGCCTTAGGCCAACCAAAGAATTGAGAGTGGATTTGGTAGATGGAAACTGAGAGAAGCTTGTCGTATATATATATACTTGCACTTTTCATGCTAGCATGGGTTGGACGGTTTGACTGAGGACTGGTAAGCCGGGTGGCTGCACCAGGCTCCAGCCTGATCTGGCAAGGTTTCTACAGTTGGATGTCCTTCCTAATGCCAACCACTCTGAGAGTGTAGTGGGTGTTTTTTATGTGGCAACAACACAGGAGCCAGTCACGTAGCACTGTGTGTGTGTGTGTGTTTGTGTATATATATATATATATATATATATATATATATATATATACACATAAGAAAACACCATCCGAGCATGGCCGTCAGCCAGCCTCGTCTGGCACCTGTGTCGGTGGCACATAAAAAACACCATCCGAGCGTGGCCGTCTGCCAGCCTCGTCTGGCACCTGTGTCGATGGCACATAAAATCACCCACTACACTCTCGGAGTGGTTGGCGTTAGGAAGGGCATCCAGCTGTAGAAACACTGCCAGATCTGACTGGCCTGGTGCAGCCTTCGGGCTTGCCAGACCCCAGTTGAACCGTCCAACCCATGCTAGCATGGAAAGCGGACGTTAAACGATGATGATGATGATGATGATATATATATACAATTTCTTTACTTGTGTGATGTTTTGCTATCCTGGTAACTATTTATCTATTTTTTCCGTGTTGTTAACAAGGGAAAAATACACTCATCTATTTATATATTTATGTGTGTGTGTATGCGTGTGTGTGTGTGTATGCGTGTGTGTGTGTGTGTGTGTGTGTGTGTGTGTGTATGAGTATGTGTCTGTTTGTCTCCCCACCATTGCGTGATAACCAATGCCGGTGGGTTTACATCTCTGTAACTTAGCAGCTCAGCAAAAGAGACCTATAGAATAAGTACTAGGCTTACAAAGAATAAGTCCTGGGGACGATTTGTTTGACTAAAGGTGGTACTCCAGCATGGCCGCAGTCAAATGACTGAAACAAGTAAAAGAATAAAAAAAAAGAATAAAATAATATGTAGATAGGTGTGTGTGTGTGTGTGCATGCAAAGAACAGTGTATTTATGTCAGTGTGTATGTATATATATATATATATATATATATATATGCATGAATGTAAGTATATACATAAGACAAAATATGTGTCCATGTTTGTGCAACGCCATCACATGTAGTGTGTTAGTAGTTTGTGTGTGTGTGTGTAATTGTGTGCAAGTTTGGATATCACATGTAGTGTGTTAGTAGTTTGTGTGTGTGTGTGTGTAATTGTGTGCAAGTTTGGATATAGGGTTATACCTCATTTTATGAGGCCCCGGGTTTATGAGTTTTATTTTATAATAAATATAAAAAGGAGGTGAGCTGGCAGAAACGTTAGCACACTGGGCGAAATGCTTAGTAGTATTTCATGTGTCTTTATGTTCTGAGTTCAAATTTCGCCGAAGTCAACTTGGCCTTTCATTCCCTCAGGGTCAATAAATTAAGTACCATGCATGTGAAAGGGGGCTGGTGACACTGACATCTGTGTGTGTGCATGTGTAGGTTTGTGGATGATTAGTCCCACTTGCCACAGGTGCCGTGCAGTAGGACTGAACCCAGAGTCATGTAGTTAGCAAGCAAGCTTCTTACCACACAGCCATACCTGAATCCACATTAGCCAACATTGTTTACCAAGTGAACTCATTCCTCTCCAGTTACCATTCATTATGGACATTGTCTGACAACATCACAGATTCCCAATATATTCTATTCATTCGTTTGGCAGGAGAAACACTCTCTGCTGCTGACAACGAACGTAGCATGTCTCTTCATCTTGTTCACCATTCTTCTGGAATCTTGGCCACTTAAGAAATCAATGTATTTACCAATTTTCTTAATTAAAACAAAATCAATTAGGTTCAATGTATCTGATTTGACATGTAGATATCCGGATGAGAAGTGGCTGGGCCGGCAACAAGTGGTGAGAGAAAGTGCCATAGTATGGATGTGTATAGGTGAAGATGTATAAATATTGCAAGGGTGTATAAATAGACTGCTACCACCAACACTAGCATCATCACTGCAACCACCACCACCATCTGCTGCTGCAGCCACTGCTACTACCATCACCACCACCACCACCACTGTCGACATCAATGCTACTACCACCAGCTCCATCATCCCTTCCACAACCACCAATCCATCACCCATTGCTGTCACAACTGCCATGATTAATACAACCACCAACACCACCATCACCATCACTACCACCAACACAACAACCATCACAACCACCACCACCACCTCCACCTCCACCATCACCATCACCACCACTGCTACCATCACCAATACCAACACCTTAACCATCACAACGCCATCACCACAACAGGCATCACAACCACCACCACCACCACCACTACTGCTACCATCACCAATACCAACACCTTAACCATCACAACCAATGCCATCACCACCAGCAACACAACAACCACCACAACCACCACCTCCACCACCACCACTACTGCTACCATCACCAATACCAACACCTTAACCATCACAACCAATGCCATCACCACCAGCAACACAACAACCACCACAACCACCACCTCCACCACCACCACTACTGCTACCATCACCAATACCAACACCTTAACCATCATCACCAATACTGTCGCTGTCACCACCACCACCGATAGCATCACTTGCCATCACTAACACCATTGCTGCTGCAACCACCACCACTTCCACCACAATCATCATCACCATCACAACCATCACCACCTCCACCAAAACCATTACCATCACCACCTCCACCACCACTATTACCATCATCCCCACCACCTGCTGAAGTTTGAATTAAATCTATCTCTGTCACTGAAAGTCCACTTATAATCCTCTTTTATCCCCTTCCTGCTTCCCACCCCACCAAGATACCCAACATACCCATCCATTAGCATATCTACCCAACATACCCATCACAATTAATTCATAGCCACCATTTGCCCTCACACACTGCACCCACTTCAACTCGGCCTCAACCACTCAACTGGAAATCCTGTGTGAGAAATGCACAGTCATTATGTGTGGTTGTCGCATTTCCTCTCGTTAGCCCAATAATTAATTACAATTAGATTGCATGGCTGTGTGGTAAGAAGTTTGTCTTTCAACCACATGGCTTACGGTTCAGTTCCATTGCATGGTACCTTTGGCCAGTGTCTCGAAATACGAGACTAGAAAAACAGCCAACAACTGATGAAGGGTCATTCTTTATGTTGCTGGTTTTGTTTTGCATTTGTCTCTTTCGTTGTTCGAAAGAATAGTTCATGTTCCATGTACTCGTGCTTCGTACTTTTTGTCGTACTCATTTCATGACGTTCTGTGCCCATATATGCATATATATATATATAATATATATATATATATGTGTGTGTGTGTGTGTGTGTGTGTGTGTGTGTGTATGTATAGATGTAAGTATGTACATATACATATGTATATATGTATAAATATATAAATTATTTATATTATTATATATATACATATATATATATATTCTTTTATTTGTTTCAGTCATTTGACTGCGGCCATGCTGGAGCACCGCCTTCAGTCAAGCAAATCGAACCCAGGACTTATTCATTGTAAGCCTAGTACTTTTCCTGTCCATCTCTTTCACACCAAACCACTAAGTTACAAGGATGTAAACAGACCAACATTGATTGTCAGAGTAATGGTAGTGGGGAGGACAAACACAGACACACAAATACATACATATATATATGATAGGCGTCTTTCAGTTTCCGTCTACCAAATCCAGTCACAAGGCTTTGGTTGGCACAAGGCTATAATAAAAGACACTTGCCTAAGGTGCCACGCAGTGGGACTGAACCTGGAACCTATGGTTGGTAAGCAAGCTACTTACCACACAGCCACCTCCTGTGCCTATATATACATATATATCGAAATTAAATTCGAAGATTGGCATCCGTGCTAGTGGAGCACCAAGAGTACCATACGAGTGAGATCGGGGTCAGATCAACAAGCTGGCCTCCGAGCTGATGGCAGGTTAAAAACACCATTCAAGCATGATCATTTCCTGCATCGCCCTTACTGGCACTTGTGCTGGTGGCACATGAAAAAACATTCGAGCGAGGTTGTTGCCAGTGCCACTGGACTGGCTCCTGTGCAGGTGGCATGTAAAAAAACACCATTTTAGCGTGGCCGTTGCTAGTACCGCCTGACTGGCCCTTGTGCAGAAAGTCTGCCAGATCAGATTGAAGCCTCGTGCAGCCATCTGGCTCGCCAGTCCTCAGTCAAATCGTCCAACCCATGCCAGCATGGAAAGCGGACATTAAACGATGATGATGATGATGATATATGATTGGCTTCTTTCAGTTTCCATCTACCAAATCCACTCACAAGGCTTTGGTTGGCCCAAGGCTATAGCAGAAGACACTTGCCCAAGGTGCCACGCAGTAGGACTGAACCTGGAACCATGTGGTTGGGAAGCAAGCATCTTACCACACAGCCACCTCCTGCGCCTATATATATATATGTGTGTGTGTGTGTGTGTGTGTGTGTGTGTGTGTGTTGTGTGTGTGTGTGTGTGTGTATGTATAGATGTAAGTATGTACATATACATATGTATATATGTATAAATATATAAATTATTTATATTATTATATATATACATATATATATATATTCTTTTATTTGTTTCAGTCATTTGACTGCGGCCATGCTGGAGCACCGCCTTCAGTCAAGCAAATCGAACCCAGGACTTATTCATTGTAAGCCTAGTACTTTTCCTGTCCATCTCTTTCACCAAACCACTAAGTTACAAGGATGTAAACAGACCAACATTGATTGTCAGAGTAATGGTAGTGGGGAGGACAAACACAGACACACAAATACATACATATATATATGATAGGCGTCTTTCAGTTTCCGTCTACCAAATCCAGTCACAAGGCTTTGGTTGGCACAAGGCTATAATAAAAGACACTTGCCTAAGGTGCCACGCAGTGGGACTGAACCTGGAACCTATGGTTGGTAAGCAAGCTACTTACCACACAGCCACCTCCTGTGCCTATATATACATATATATCGAAATTAAATTCGAAGATTGGCATCCGTGCTAGTGGAGCACCAAGAGTACCATACGAGTGAGATCGGGGTCAGATCAACAAGCTGGCCTCCGAGCTGATGGCAGGTTAAAAACACCATTCAAGCATGATCATTTCCTGCATCGCCCTTACTGGCACTTGTGCTGG
Source organism: Octopus sinensis (assembly GCF_006345805.1). NCBI lineage: Eukaryota > Metazoa > Mollusca > Cephalopoda > Octopoda > Octopodidae > Octopus > Octopus sinensis. The sequence goes on from NC_043003.1 coordinate 10,735,536, forward strand.
TGGCACATGAAAAAACATTCGAGCGAGGTTGTTGCCAGTGCCACTGGACTGGCTCCTGTGCAGGTGGCATGTAAAAAAACACCATTTTAGCGTGGCCGTTGCTAGTACCGCCTGACTGGCCCTTGTGCAGAAAGTCTGCCAGATCAGATTGAAGCCTGGTGCAGCCATCTGGCTCGCCAGTCCTCAGTCAAATCGTCCAACCCATGCCAGCATGGAAAGCGGACATTAAACGATGATGATGATGATGATATATGATTGGCTTCTTTCAGTTTCCATCTACCAAATCCACTCACAAGGCTTTGGTTGGCCCAAGGCTATAGCAGAAGACACTTGCCCAAGGTGCCACGCAGTAGGACTGAACCTGGAACCATGTGGTTGGGAAGCAAGCATCTTACCACACAGCCACCTCCTGCGCCTATATATATATATGTGTGTGTGTGTGTGTGTGTGTGTGTGTGTGTGTGTGTCTATATCTGTGTCTTTGGGTCTGTGTTTGTTCCTCCAACACTGCTTGACAACCAGTGTTGGTGTATTTATGTCCCTGTAACTTAGCAGTTCAGTGTGCATGACTGATAGCAGGAGTACTAGGCTTTACAAAAAAAAAATCCCGGGTTCAATTTGTTCAACTAAAACCTCTCCAGGCCATGCTCCAGCATGGCTCAAGTCAAATGACTGAAACAAGTAAAAAAACTACAAGATAGTTGTAACTGAGTGTCACCACTATACAGTGTCCTTCATTTGCAGTCATCCAAGACACATCCTTATTTGGAAACAGATGGGGGTTGGTGACAGGAAAGGTATCTGCCCGTAGAAAATCTGCCTTGACAAATTACGCACAACCCATGCAAGATAGAAAAGTGGACGTTAAATGATGATGAGGGGGATGATGATGACAACAATGATGATGGTGATGATGATGACGACAGCGATGAGGACGATGGTGGTGGTGGTAGTGGTGATGATGATGATGATGACGATGACAATGATGATGATGATGTTGATGACGACGATGATGATGATGATGATGATGGTGCCAACGATGATAACACCGATGATGACAATGATGGTGATGATGGTGATGATGACGACGATGATGGTGATGATGATGATGGTGGTGATGATAACAGCCATCCCATCAGCATCAATTACACAAGTCATCCTCTTCTCTCTCAACACTAGCAACTCCTATCAGAACTATTTCTTACTAAAAATAACGTTTATTTATAGTTTTCCTTTGTCTCTGTATGTGTGTGTGTATGTGTGTGTGTGTGTGTGTGTGTGTGAGTGTGTGAGCATTTATGTATGAGTGTCTGTGTTTGTGTGTGCGAGTGTGTGTATTTATGTGTATGTGTCATGAATGTAATATGTATATGTGGTGTGTGTGTGTGAGAGAGAGAGAGAGAGAGAGAGAGACAAAAAGTGCATATGTGTGTCTGTATGTGTATGTGGGTGTGTGCATGTGTTATGGAGGGGTGTATGAGAATGTGTGTATGAATACCGTGTGTATATGTATGAGTGTGGTGTGTGAGTCTGGTATGTGTGTGCGTGTTGACGAAGTAAAGTGCTAGTCAACTACAGTTAATGTTAGAAGCAATCTTTGTTTATAAGAGTAACAATGTTAGTTATGTATTGAAGACATCAAACAATGAAAGCATGTATCCCTGCCCCGTAAAATTCTGTTGACCGTTCTTTGAGCCACGTTCTTCACTACAGTTTTCACTTCTTCGTCACTGGACTATCATCTCTTCAGCCCCATGAAAGAGGGTTTGAAAGACAAACATTATTCCAGTGACGAGGAAGTGAAAACTGTAGTGAAGAAGTGGCTCAAAGAACAGTCAACAGAATTTTACGGGGCAGGGACACATGCTCTCATTCGAAGGTGGAACATTGCTATTGAGAGAAACGGTGACTATGTTGAGAAGTAGGGATGTGATCTACAGAGGATCAGCTTCATTTTGATGTATGATACATGTTCCTGTGTTGGTAATTATACCTGTCCTAAATAAAATGGCATTATTTTTTGACTCACCCTCATATCTATAATAATAAAAGTGAAATTCTGTCTGTCCATCCATCCAGAACCCCTGTATCTCGGTCTATGTTTGCTCTTCATATTATACCCCTACATAGACATATCATACCTTAAACATCAGGATGACCCTAGGATCAAAAATCTGCCCTTCATTTGGTCCTTGAATATCCAGCATTGGGATCAGATCTGGATGAGGATTTGTTACATGCTAACAATTGAAAATTCAAATTTTAAAAAGAACTCAAAAAATTGTGATCTTAAAAATTTTTCATTTAAATTGAATTTAAAGTAATACCATATTGGTAGGGGACCAATAAAGGCTTTATTATTATTGCTCCTTTTAGTTTTGGGTTGTAAGCCCAGCTAGCCCCCCATGAGAGTTAGTATTAAAGTCCACATGGAGGGCATCTTTTAACCCTTTCATTACTGTATTTCTGTTGAGATGTTCTGTATTTCTTTCAATTAATTTTAAATATAACAAAGAATTTAGTAAAATAACTTACAGTTATCATTAAACTAGTGTTAGGAACATATATTGGGACTAAGGTTTGGTGGAAGATTTTAATTCAGAACTTATGAAAACAAGACATTTGTACTACAGAACCAGAGGTGGTGGTTTCAGCCAGGTTGGTATCAAAAGGGTTAAGAATTGTTTCTCTATTATATATTTCAACCCTTTTGTTACCATATTTCAGTTGAAATGCTCTGTGTTTCTTTCAATTAATTTTAAATATAACAAAGAATTTAGTAAAATAGCTTAGTTATCATTAAACTAGTGTTAGGAACATAAATTGTGACTAAAGTTTGGTGGAAGATTTTAATTCAGAACTTATGAAAACAAGACATTTGTACTACAGAACCAGAGGTGGTGGTTTCAGCCAGGTTGGTTCAAAAGGGTTAAGAATTGTTTCTCTATTATATATTATTTCAACCCTTTTGTTACCATATTTCAGTTGAAATGCTCTGTGTTTCTTTCAATTAATTTTAAATATAACAAAGAATTTAGTAAAATAGCTTAGTTATCATTAAACTAGTGTTAGGAACATAAATTGTGACTAAAGTTTGGTGGAAGATTTTAATTCAGAACTTATGAAAACAAGACATTTGTACTACAGAACCAGAGGTGGTGGTTTCAGCCAGGTTGGTATCAAAAGGGTTAAGAATTGTTTCTCTATTATATATTTCAACCCTTTTGTTACCATATTTCAGTTGAAATGCTCTGTGTTTCTTTCAATTAATTTTAATATAACAAAGAATTTAGTAAAATAGCTTAGTTATCATTAACTAGTGTTAGGAACATAATTGTGACTAAAGTTTGGTGGAAGATTTTAATTCAGAACTTATGAAAACAAGACATTTGTACTACAGAACCAGAGTGGTGGTTTCAAGCCAGGTTGGTATCAAAAGGGTTAAGAATTGTTTCTCTATTATATATTTCAACCCTTTTGTTACCATATTTCAGTTGAAATGCTCTGTGTTTCTTTCAATTAATTTTAAATATAACAAAGAATTTAGTAAAATAGCTTAGTTATCATTAAACTAGTGTTAGGAACATAAATTGTGACTAAAGTTTGGTGGAAGATTTTAATTCAGAACTTATGAAAACAAGACATTTGTACTACAGAACCAGAGGTGGTGGTTTCAGCCAGGTTGGTATCAAAAGGGTTAAGAATTGTTTCTCTATTATATATTTCAACCCTTTTGTTACCATATTTCTGTTGAGATGCTCTGTGTTTCTTTCAATTAATTTTAAATATAACAAAGAATTTAGTAAAATAGCTTAGTTATCATTAAGCTAGTGTTAGGAACATAAATTGTGACTAAAGTTTGGTGGAAGATTTTAATTCAGAACTTATGAAAACAAGACATTTCTACTACAGAGCCAGAGCTGGTTTCAGGCAGGTTGGTATCAAAAGGGGCTAGTTTAATGATAAAAACCTATAGGATATTTTTAAAACATGGAATGGCTATGAGGGTCTACCAGAGTAAAATAAGGATCAAAGGGGTCCATAGGGGGGAAAATGGTTGTTGAGAACCACTAGTCTACAGCAAAAACCTGTGAAAACCCACATTTGTCATAAGACAGAGCTACTCATGGAAATGCCTTCCTTCTTGTGGTCCATTTCTAGCAGAGTGGCTTATTAAAGGTGGAGGTGGGGGGGGGGATGGACAAGTACAGCAGAGAGGGTGGGGGAAGCAGGGTATGGGTATGAAACATTCATACCACAGCCACCTTGACGCCACCTCTTCAGCACCGTTTGATCTGATACTGAATTATTTGATATCAAGTGTTTCTTTTTAGATTTCTCTTGTTCTCCTCCCCCTCCCATTCCTACTCATCTTTCTCCTCCCCCTCTCATTCCTACACAGCTTTCTCCTCCCCCTGCCATTCCAACCCATCTTTCTCCTCCCCCTCTCGTTCCTACCTAGCTTTCTCCTCCCCCTCCCATTCCAACCCATCTTTCTCCTCCCCCTTTCGTTCCTATCCATCTTTCTCCTCCCCCTCTCATTCCTACACAGCTTTCTCCTCCCCCTCTCATTCATACATATCTTTCTCCTCCCCCTCTCATTCATACATATCTTTCTCCTCCCCCTTTCGTTCCTATCCATCTTTCTCCTCCCCCTCTCTTTCCTACCCATCTTTCTCCTCCCCCTCTCGTTCCTACCCAGCTTTCTCCTACCCCTCATTCCTACCCATCTTTCTCCACCCCCTCTCTCTCTCTCTCTGTTTATGTGTGTGAGTATTTAGTTTTGTTTGTGTCTGTGTGCAATGGCTTTCTTTCTCGTTTTCTATTTCTGTGTGTAAGCACATTTCTGTCTGATTGAAGGAAGAGATGGAAAATGTTAATGGGAAGTACAGTCAACTAATAAATTACAATGTCTTTCTCTTTTTCGCTTTCACCCCCTCCTTCCCTCTCTCTTCCTCTCTCCATCTGCCTCTCTCTCTTTTTCTCTCTCCTTGTTGATGTGTGTAAGCATATTTCTCTTTAAGTGTCTGAGGAGATGGAAAATGCTTATGTTATTTATGTTCAGTTAATAAATAGTTATGTGTCTCTCTATCTTTCCCTCCTACACTTTCTTTATCTCCCCCTCCCCCCTCTCTCTCTCTCTCTCACTCCATCTGCCTCTCTCTCTATTTCTCACTCCTTATTGATGTGTGTAAGCATATTTCTCTTTATGTGTGTGGGGAGATGGAAAATGCTTGTCATTTGTGTTCAGTTAATAAATAGTAATGTGTCTCCCTTTCTGTTTTATCCCCCTTCTCTCTCTCTCTCTCTCTCTCTCTCTCTCTCTCTCTCTCTCTCTTCCTCTTTCTCTCCCTGCTTATGTGTGTAAGCATACATCCCTTTATGCGTTTGAAGAGAAGGAAAGTGTTTATGCCAATCGCATTCAATTAACCAATTGTAATGTCTCTCTCTTTCTTTCTCTGTCTCTGTCTGTGTGTGAGCATCTGCCTACATTTTTACATATATATGTACAAAGTCTTTCTCTCTCCTTCTCACTATTTGTGTGTATATATTTCTGCACATGCCACTGTGTGTCTGAATATGCGTGTGTGTGTGTGAGTGTGCTTACTTCCAGTGCCAAAAAGTACAGTCACCAAAAATGGCAGTCAACCATGTCCAGTCAACCATGCCAAACCATCATCATCCAAACAGCTGCACCAAATCGTCTCCTTCCACCAGCATATCAGGGTGATGGTGGGGTGGAGGGTAGAAATATTTATCAACGGAAATACACAAATACTAAAATAACTGAGATAAACAAACTTGATGTTAAAGAAAGGGATGGTTACAGAACTAACTTTATATATACATCTATACACACACCTACATATATATACACACACACCTACATATATATACACACACACACACACACATATATATATATATACATACATATATGTATGTATCTATCTATTTATATATATGTATATTATTATGTATGTATGAATGTGTATATATATATATATATATATACACACACATGTACATATATACATGTATACATGTATATGTATGTA
>NC_043003.1:10744094-10799094 GCF_006345805.1 Octopus sinensis
CACAGAGTTTTTTTTAAGAAAAAAAAAAAGCCATTAGCCTGATTGATACTAAGAAAAAACAGCAGACCACAATGAGCCTTCTGTATGAACTGGTATGAACTACTATGAACTGGTATGGACTGGTACGAAGTAATAATGTAGAAAATAGTTTACCTCTTTTAATGATGACCTGAAATAATTTTTTTTTTTCATCAAAAGTTGACTGAGAGATGTTGAAACTAACTTAAAACTCTTCCATTTAAGACTCACCAATTCTATTTCTTCAACAAGAAACACGCATTCTCACTCACTTTCTCTATCTCTCTCTCTCTCTCTCTCTCTCTCTCTCTATCCATGCTGGCATGGAGCAAAGACGTTAAATGATGATGATGATGATGATGATATATAACTGACTTTTTCTATCTTTCTCTATGTATCTCTCAAACCATTTTCTTTCTTTCTTTCTTTCTTTCTTTTCTTTTTCTTTCTTTCTTTCTCTTTCTCTCTCTTTCTACTTCTACCCATGCTAGCATGGAACACAGACGTTGATGACGATGATGATGATGATGATGATATATCTGATTTTTTCTATCTTTTTTTCTCTCTCTCTCTCTATCTATCTATCCATCTTTTTTTCTCTCTCCCTCTCTCTTCCCTTCTTTCTTTCCCTCTCTCTTTAACCATCTATCTATCTATTTCTCCCTTCTCTCTCTACCTATCAATCTCTTTCTATCCATCTTTCTATCCCAGTCTCCTTTTCTTTCTTTCTCTCTCCTCTTTCACTCTTTTTCTTTCACTCTTTCTCCTCCCCCTCTCTCTCTCCCCATTTATCTGTTTATCTTTTCTCTCTCTCTTCCTCAATCACTCCCTTCCTCTCTACCTATCTATCTCTCTCTATCCATCTTACTATCTCTCTCTCTCTCTTGCACCCCTCTCTTTCAATTTTTCTCTCTCTCAGTTTATCTGTTTCTCTCTCCGTCTCTCTCTCCCTCAATCTTTCCCTCCCTCTCTACCTATCTATCTCTCTCTATCCATCTTACTATCTCTCTCAAACCCCTCTCTTTCAATCTTTCTCCCCCTCTCCTTATTTATCTGTTTCTCTCTTCTTCTCTCTCTCTCTCTCTCCCTCTCTCAATCTCCCCTCCCTCTCTTACAGAAGCCCCAATTCATGATAAGGACTAACGTCAATAATAAATCTCCCTCCTCCCCCACCATGACCACCACCACCACCATCACCAGTTGCATACTTTCTAAAATGAGGAGTGATTAACATAAGACTAACATAAACTTCAAAAATTAGTAAAATGCCACAAATTTCTTCTTTTTCCTTTTCTTTCCTTTTTTTCCTTCTTTTTACGAAATGACAGTAAACTGTGTTCAGAGAGCAACAGATGTACGATTCAATGGAGACATGAATGATCTCTTAAGAAGGCAGCCAGAAATTCATGCCATAAGAAGACAAAACACTGCTGTATTTGTGAATCTCAGATATGGCTCAGTCCAGTAGGCTGTCAACAGGTCGCAATGAGACGACCAAGCACAGCTGTTTGGATGCTGATGACCTGACATGGCTGACTGGACATGACCTGTTTTGTCAAAAGTACTTTTTAGCACTGGAGGCAAACGCTCTCTCACACACACACAGAGGCATACACAGAAATATACACCATCTTCAGTTCCCTCTGTTTTACTTATACTTCCCGCCACCAACTGTTCCCTTTGACTAGACCCCAATACACAGTTCTATATTTAAGAGATGAGGAATTATATAAATTGTTTACATTATTTACATTTGACGGATATTTGTCCTCATCATGTTTGTTGTCAACACAAAATTTCGGCTGATATACCCTTCCAGCCTTCATCAGGTGTCTTGGGGAAATTTCAAACCTGCGTTCTCATTCCTAAGGTATTTTTCGATGTTATTATTATCATTATTATTATTATTATTATTTAGGTTACTGCCTGGAATCAAACTCGGAATCTTGGGGTTAGTAGCCTGTGCTCTTGACCACTACGCCGTATGCCCATGGGCATACGGCGTAGTGGTTAAGAGCGCAGGCTACTAACCCCAAGATTCCAAGTTCAATTCCAAGCAATGACCTGAATAATAATAATGATAATAACAATAATAATAATAATAATAATAATAACAACAACATCAAAAAATACCTTAGGAATGAGAACCCAGGTTCGAAATTTCCCCAAGACACCTGATGAAGGCTGGAGGGTATATAAGCCAAAACGTATTAACAACAAACAAGATGAGGACAAATATTCATTTCTTTATTGCACATGGGGGGAGGCTAAACACAGAGGAGACAAACAAGGACAGACAAAGGGATTAAGTTGATTATATCAACTCCAGTGCATAACTGGTACTTAATTTATCGACCCCGAAAGGATGAAAAGCAAAGTCAACCTCAGTGGAATTTGAACTCAGAACGTAACGGCAGACAAAATACCTATTTCTTTACTGTCCACAAGGGGCTACACAGAGAGAGGACAAACAAGGACAGACAAAGGAATTAAGTCGATTACATTGACCCCAGTGCGTAACTGGTAGTTATTTAATTGACCCCGAAAGGATGAAAGGCAAAGTCGACCTTGGTGGAATTTGAACTCAGAACGTAACGGCAGACAAAATACCACTAAGCATTTCGCCCAGTATGCTAACATTTCTGCCAGCTTGCCACTCTTTAATTTACATATTAGACACATTCCTGGAACTGGTATGGAAATATTAATGACTTGTAAGTACATGGTATCTTGTTATACAAACACAATCTACTACGAAGTATACTATACACTTATAGTATATTGTATTTGCATAACGAAGTACCACATACCTACAAATTTTTCTTAAGATATATACTGGGTTCCTCCTTATCGTTACTGTTCAATCCTTTTCATGGTATGACACACACACACACACACACATGCATGCACGCACACATAAATAGCGGGGCCAATGTATGCAAAATGCAAAAGGACAGTAAATAGTTCCAGAATCTCATTTCATAAGAGAATGAATCTGATCTGGGGAAACGGTTTGGGGGCTGGAGGGTGTTATTCGTCTTCTGTGTTTTTTTCCTTCGTTTGTCTCAAATTTTTACTCCCAACATCATTTTGATAATATATAATCATCATCATCATCATCCCATCGCCAACACCACCACCACCATCATTGTCATCATCACTGTTTCTGATGCTGCAACCATGACCGCCACCACAACCACTACCACTACCACCACCACTAGAATCATCATAATCAGCACCACCATCACTACCATCATCATCATTATCGTCGTCATCGTCATCATCATCATCATCACCACCACCACCACCATCACCATCATCATCACAATCATCATCATCATCATCATGACCATCATCACCATCATCACCACCACCACCACCACCACCATCACCATCATCATCATCACCATCGTCATTGTCGTCATCACCATCATCATCATCATCATCACTGTTTCTGATGCTGCAACCACCACCACAACCACTACCACAACCACCACCACTAGCACCATCATCATCACCACCACCATCACCATCATCCTCATCATCATCACCATCATCATCATCATCATCACCATTGTCATCATCATCATTATCATCACTATCATCAGTGTTTCTGATGCTGCAACCACCACCACCACCACCTCCACTGCCACTACTTATATCTTTTTTCTGTTTTTTGTGTCTCAGGGAGCAAATATTTTATGAAGCAAGAGGAATAACAATTTATGTTGAAATGATAAATGTCTGAGTTGAAAAAAACCCCCAAAGAAATGGTGTCCTAGTGGTTGAATGGTGAATGAATTTAGAAGGAAAAGATTCCAACAGCAGAAGGAAAACCAATAAATACCAAGAGAGGAATAAACACCTGCCATTGGCATCCAGGTGGAAGAAGATGTTAGCTCGGGAAGGACGGGGGGGGGGGGAGTTGTTTTCATTGTTATTAGTGTTTTATTGTTATTTTTTAGTTGTACTAAACTGACTTTTAACAGACATAGGAAAGCCATGGTGTGGGAGGAATGCTAGAATGGTAGATACTGGAAAGGAAAGAGAGTGGGAGAGGAGGGAGGGAGGGAGGGGAGAGATGGAGAGAGAGAAGGAGGAGAGAAAAGGAGAGAGAGAAGAGGGAAAGAGAGAAGAGGAAGAGAGAGAAGAGGGAGAGGGAGAAGGAGAAGGAGAGAAAGAAGGAGAGAGGAGAGGGAGAGAGAAAGAAGAGGGAGAGAGAAGGGGGAGAGAAAGAGGGAGAGAGAGAAACGGAGAGAGAGAAGAGGGAAAGAAAGAAGAGGAAGAGAGAGAAGAAGAGGGACAGGGACAGGCAGGTAGACACAGAGAGAGGTAGATAGACAGGCAGACAGACATGCAGGTAGGGCAGGCAGACAAACATATAGGCAGATACAGAGGGAGAGGGGGGAAAAGAGACAGGCAGGCAGACACAGAGAGAGGTAGATAGACAGACAGACAGGGCACACAGGCAGCCATACAGGCAGACAGACAAACATATAAACAGAGAGAGACAGAGCCACAGACAGACAGGCAAACATATAGGCAGGCAGACAAACATACAATCGGACAGACAGACTGACAGACAGGCACACAGACAAACAGAAGTGAGACTGGGAGAGATAGAGAGAGAGAGGAAGATAAAAGGCTGAACAGAATGGATAAAGACAGGGAGGAAGAAAGAAACAAACAAACAAATAAAAACAAAGAATGTGAGAAAAAAACAAACTTAAACAAAGAGAAAATTATCAAAAATAAAAGAAAAGCAAACAATCAAAAATGAATAAAAAATATATAAGAATTAATAATAAACAAAAATAGGCAAAATGGATGAAAACAATTGCCAAAAACCAACTAAATTTATGGGATAAAAATAGAAAGACGAAGGTGAAAAAACGTAAGAGAAAGAGATAAAGAGGATGAATGAAATGGGAAGAAGAAAATGAGAAGAATATAAAAGAAAAGGAATGAGTTTAGTGAAGAAGATAAGAGAAGGGTTGTGAGAACTTTAGCAGAATCTTGAGGAGGAATGCTATTTTTTTATGGGTACTTGCAAGGTTTTAGACTACACACATACACACACACACCTACATACACACATAGCTATATTTACATATATATAAATATATATACATATATGTATGTAAATATATATATATAGGCATAGGAGTGGCTGTGTGGTAAGTAGCTTGTTTCCAAACCACAGGATTCTGGGTTCACTCCCACTGTGTGGTACCTTGGGCAAGTGTCTTCTACTATAGCCTCGGGCCAACCAAAGCCTTGTGAGTGGAATTGGTAGGCAGAAACTGGAAGAAACCCATCGTATATATATGTATGTATACATATATATATGTATATGTGTGTGTGTCAGAGTGGTTGATGTTAGGAAGGGCATCCAGCTTTAGAAACATTGCCAGATCAGATTGGAGCCTGGTGCACCTTCTGGCTCGCCAGACCTTAGTCAAACCATCCAAAGTCCAACCCATGCCAGCATGGAAAGCAGATGTTAAACGATGACGATGATGATATATATGTATATATATATATATATATATATATATATATATCACACAAACACACACACATATATATATATATCTATTATATAAAATCCATTCTGTCTGTGTGTGTGTGTGTGTGGCTTCTAGAATCTCAGGTATCTTCCATCCAATTGCGCTCAAATTTGATATGTAGATACCGACAGTATCAGGGCGTGTATAAGTCTTGAAAAGAATTACAAAAATCAATTCCAGGTGAGAATGCAATCGAAAAAGCTGTGGGAATGTGCATTTGTATGCACAATTTCATCAGCTATTGCGATTGATACTATGCGTATGCAAGAAAAATGCATGTGCAGTTTGTGCAAAGAAAGCCGGCTGGCTTGAAATAATGCCACAAAATGCAGTATATTTAAGAGACCAAAAAAGTAAGATGCAAAAGAGATATTTTCTTCAAACTTGGCATGAAGGAAGGAAAGACTATTTGGTTTCTCAAGAAGTTTTTTTTTTTGCCTTAGCTTCGTTTAACAAAACCAAAAGTTTTATTGAAATAAAGGCATGCTTAATTATCTTTTAATGAAAAGAAAACACTGATTGCTTTTTATTCAGCAGATATGAATCAGCACCGTCCATTGGACGAGGGGGTGGGTTCTGCTCGTATATATATATATATATATATATATATATATATATATATAGTATATATACTGGGGGGCTTCTTTCAGTTTCCATCTAACAAATCCACTCACAAAGCTTTGATCAGCCCCAAGGCTATAGTAGAAGACCCTCACCCAACAAGGTGCCACGTAGTGGAACTGAACCCAAAACCAAATGGTTAGGAAGCAAACATCTTACCTCACAGCCACGCCCGCACCTTTTCTATTTCTGAAATTATTCCCAGCACACCAGAACAGACATACCATTCCTATATTTTATTGGCTAACCTTACTTCCACCAACTACTTCACATTTCAACAATAACCTCAACCTTATAAAGTATTCCTGTTTAAATAAATTCTTTTATGCAAGTTTCATTAATCTTATCCAAATCTGTAACACCTAAGTATTTTATTTTTAGCCACCTAAGTCTAACTATTTTATACCTTCCTTATCTGGTAACGGTATCTCGTTACTTTCTACTATTTTCATCAACAACAATGATGGTGGGTGTGTGGCAGGATTAACAGAGCTTTGGCTGAAATAATACAAGGTGATGTTCTGAGTTCTAATCCCACCCAGGTTTAATTAACGCCATGTAAAAAGCACTCGTGGTGGAATCACATACCAAGCACCTGTGCTGGTGCCATGTAAAGAGTACCCATGCCAGAGTCACATTGGAAGTACCCATTGGAAGTGGCTGTGTGGTAAGTAGCTTACTTACCAACCACATGGTTTCAGGTTCAGTCCCACTGCAAGGCACCTTGGGCAAGTGTCATCTACTATAGCCTCGGGCCGACCAAAGCCTTAGTGGATTTGGTAGACAGAAACTGAAAGAAGCCCATCGTATATATGTGTGTGTGTGTGTGTGTGTGTGTGTGTGTGTGTGTGTGTGTGTGTGTGTCTGTGTTTGTCCCCGCCAACATCACTAGACAACTGATGCTAGTGTGTTTATGTCCCTGTAACTTAGCGGTTCGGCAAAAGAGGCCGATAGAATAAGTGCTAGGCATACCAAGAATAAGTCCTGGGATTGATTTGCTCGACTAAAGGTGGTGCTCCAGCATGGCCACAGTCAAATGGCTGAAACAACTAAAAGAGTAAAAGAGTAAAAGGGTGCCGGCGTTACATTGGAAGCACCCTAGTCAGTGCCACTTAAAAAGCACCAGTCTGGCACCATATAAAAAATATCAGTGCCGGTGTCACATAAAAAAAGCCCCTGTGCTGGTGCCATATAAAAAACACCCATCCCGGTGTCACATTGGAAGCAGCCATGCTAGTGCCACATGAAAGGCACCTGTGCCAGCGTCACATTGGAAGCACCCTAGTCAGTGCCACATAAAAAGCACCAGTCTGGCACCACATAAAAAAAGCACTTGTGCCGGTGCCAAGTAAAAAGCACCCATGCCGACGTCACACTGGAAGTACCCATACCAGTTCCACATGAAAGGCACCAGTGCCGGCACCACATAAAAAGCACCTGGTACCATGCAAAAAAAAATGGTGGTGGTGGTGGTGGCAGCGGTGGCAGTGATGAAAATGATGGTGGTGATGGTGATGGTAATGATGATGATGATGATGATATCTGTGTGTGTGTGTGTGTGTGCCGTTGTGTTTGTTCTCCACACTGCTTGAAAACCAGCTTTGGTTTGTTTACATCACTGTAACTTAGAGGTTTGGCAATAGAGACCAAAAGATCCAGCTCCAAAGAAAAATAAATAAATAAATACAAGGAGCAATTTTTTTCAACTGAAGCCCTTCAAGGTGGTGCCCCAGCATGGCCACAGTCCAATAACTGAAACAAGTAAAAGATGAAAACTAACAAACCTCTCTTAATATTCTGCTATCCAAAAATAAGGAATCACATTTTAAACTTTTTAATTTTTTCTTCTATAATTGGTTTCAAATTTTAGCACAAGGCCAGCAATATCGAATGAGGGATCAATCAATTACATTGACCCCAGTACACACCTGGTACTTATTTTATCGACTTCAAAAAAGGAAGAACAGCAAAGTTGACCCAAGTGGAATTTGAACTCAGAACATAAGGGCAGGTTAGATGTCACTAAACATTTTGTCCGACATCCTAATGACTCCGCCACCAGCGGTTCACCACCGTTTTTCCTGTAACTGACCCATTTCTTTGCTTTGTTTGTATGAGTCTTTCTACACTCTTAGCATATTCTTTTCTATTCTAGGCACAAGGCCTGAAATTTTGGAGGAGGGGGCCAAATGATTAGATCAACCTCAGTACACAACTGGTACTTAATTTATCATCCCCAAAAGGATGAGAGGCAAAGATGACCTTGGCAGAATTTGAACTCAGAACGTAAAAATGAAATACTGCTAAGCTTTTCACCCGGTGTGCTAATATTTCTGCCAGCTCATCACCCTAGATTGCTTTAAATATTCTTTTCTATTCGAGGCACAGGGCCCGAAATTTGGGGGCAGAAGGGTGGGGTGGCCAATCGATTACATTGACCCCAGTGCATAATTGGTACTTAATTTATCGTCCTCGAAAGGATGAAAGGCAAAGTCGACCTCAGCAGAATTTGAACTCAGAATGTAGCGGCAAACGAAACACTGCTAAGCATTTCACCCAGCTTGCTAACGTTTCTGCCAGCTCGCTGCCTTCATATGTAAACGTATCCCTTTCTACTCTAGGCACAAGGCCTGAAATTTTTAGGAAGAGTGCCAGTCGATCAGATCGACCCCAGTACGCAACTGGTACTTAATTCATCGACCCCGAAAGGATAAAAGGCAAAGTCGACCTCAGCAGAATTTGAACTTGGAACATAAAGACCGACAAAATACCGCTAAGCATTTCGCCCGGTGTGCTAACACTTCTCCCAGCTCGCCGCCTTAATAATTCTTAGCATATTAATGTACCTATTAGTTAACTGATCCTTGGTTCCCTTATTCTATCTGCACCATTCCTTCTGCTTGGTTGCTAACGTATCCTGTTTTTCTATCTCTCTTCAGAGACAACCATCTGCTGTAACTTCCAATTTGTATGAAAACATATGATTCTGTTGTTATTAATTCCAACATTAGTTTGGGTTTTTTTTTTATTCATTTTTTAAAATCTTTTTACTTGTTTCAGTTGTTAGACAGCGACCATGCTGGGGTAACGCCTTGAAGAATTTTTAGTCAAAAGAATCAACCCCAGTTCTTATCTTCTTTTTTTAAGCCTGGTACTTATTCTATCAGTCTCTCCTTGCTGAACTGTTAAGTTATGGAGACATAAACACACCAACATCAGTTGTCAAACAGCAATGGGAGACAAACAGACACAAAGACACACACACACAGATATATACATATATTTATATAATATATATATACACACACTCATATATATATATATATATATATATATATATATATATATTCCATCACATGCCAGGGGAAGAAACTAGAAGTAGTTGATAGCTTCTGCTACCTAGGTGACCAAGTCTGTAATGGGGGTGGATGCTCAGAGAGTGTTACCACCAGAATAAGATTAGCCTAGGCAAAGTTCAGAAAGCTTCTACCCCTACAGGTGACAAACGGCCTCTCGCTCAGAGTGAAAGGTAGATTGTACGATGCTCGACTAAAGGCGGTGCTCCAGCATGGCCGCAGTCAAATGACAGAAACAAGCAAAAAAAAAATATATAAGATATCTGGTATTACATCATTCAAGGTGTCCTTTCTATATTAATGTGGAGGCAGATTTAAATGCTATTTCTAGTCGATCAAATCCCTCCAAAGAAGTTTCCTCTCTTTTATAAGTTACTCTTTTACTCTTTCACTTGTTTCAGGCATTTGACTGTGGCCATGCTGGAGCACCACTTTTAGTCGAGCAAATCAAACCCAGGACTTATTCTTTGTAAGCCTAGTACTTATTCTATCAGTCTCTTTTGCCGAACCGCTAAGTTAACGGATATGTAAACTCACCAGCATCAGTTATCAAGCAATGGTAGGAGGAAAAGCACAGACATACAAACATATACACACACATACATGTATATGTGTGTGTGTGTGTGTATATATACGATGGCCTTCTTTCAGTTTCTGTCTACCAAATCCACTCACAAGGCTTTGGTTGGCCCGAGGCTATAGTAGAAGACACTTTCCCAAGATGCCACACAGTGAGACTGAACCTGGAACCATGTGGTTGGTAAGCAAGCTACTTAACATACAACCACTCTTGCACTTAATTTACTTTGCACAAATATGCTTCATACTCAAAAACTCTTCTGACATATAGATGCATTCTTGACATGTACATAAGAAATTACATCTGTCAATGCTTTTTACACTTCCTGTCACCCAGACATCTCATAGTTGGGGGCCATATGATGTTAGCCCTTTTCCTATTGCTTAAAAGCTCCTACGATAAATATGTTGACTGACAGTGTTTCATCAACATTTAACCCATATGTGCCCATAAAAAAATGAAGTCTTATAATTTCACTGTATTTAGATTAAACATTATGGTAAGCTTTCACAATCTGGAAGAGAAGGGCAGTATGCAACTGTTAGCTATGGCTGTCACCTACCCTAAACCTAACCCTAACCCTACTGAACATTTCATATGCTGTCAGATGCTTCCCGGTGAGTTCATGTCCAGACAAGTAAAAGCAGAAAATTACTATTTTTAAATCTCACAACATGAGATGTTCAGCAACAGTACTTTGTAGTAAAGATTGTTTACCAACATAACATGGCAGTCCTAGTTTAGGACTAATGTTGCTGTAATTTAGCTCCAGGAGACATCATCTCCTGCTGGCTATACGACATGATCTGTGTCCTTATATTGTGAGATTAAATATGATATCAGCTTGCTTGGACACAGGTTAGGGTTAGCAACAGGAAGAGCATCAAGCTGTAGAAAATCTGCCTCGGTGAATTCCACCTGATCCAAGCTAGCATGGAAAAAAATGAACATTAAATGATGACAATGATGATGATGAAACACAATGATGATGATGCAATGATGTTGATGACGATGACAACAACGATGATGATGAAGACAATGATGATGATGACGATAATGATGATAATGATAATGAAGACAATGATGATGATGATGATGATAATGACAACAACAACGATGATGATGAAGACGATGATGACGATGATGATGATGATAATGATGATGAGAGACAGAGGAAGAAAAACTGGAACGTGATAAAAGTGCATAAACTTCTTACACTAGGCTACTAAAAATAAAGGCTCTTATGCCAACAGTAATAAAAGGCTTGGTTCAGACTTACATGATGGGGGAGAGGCAAGGGTCGATGAGGGCAAATTACAAGGAGTGGTAAAGGGTTTGAACATGCATATGCGTGAGTATTTACACATGTGTAATTAAAAGGTTGTAAAAGAAAAAAAAAAAAGAAAAAATTAAAAATGGAAAAGAGAAAATTTGCACACAGTGAGTTGTTTTCAAATTGAGAAAACTTAAGAAAAGTAAGTTCAGCAACTACTTAAGCATTTAGGCTCATTGTCAATTGTTTTACAAAAAGAAGAAAAAAAATCTTGAAGAAAGGAAGTAGAAAATGAAAGAAAGAGGGAGAGATTTCTTTGAAGAAATGAAAGAGAAAGACCCACCGACCCACCCCTGTCTAAGAGGGTAGGAGTAGGGTACGGAATTAGAACAGGAACTGCTTTCATACATGCCTCAGAGAAGCTATTTTATGAGCAATTCCCAGAAACGTTGTTATACATATTTTAGCATGTTTATGCACACAGGCGTTGGTGTGCTTTTATCTTTTATTTTTGATCTTTTGCTTGTTTTAGGCATTACAGTGTACAGACATTGCTAGGGCCCTGCCTTGAAGTGTTCGGTCGAATAAACTGACAGAAGTACCTGCATGTAAAAAGCACCCACGCTGATGCCACGTAAAGTGCACTGGTCCTGGGGCCATGTTTAAGACACTGGTGCTAGTGTCATGTAAAAGGCATCCATGCTGGGGCCATGTATAAGGCACCCATGCTGGGGCCATGTTTAAGGCACTGGTGCTGGTGCCACATAAAAAGCACCCATGCTGGGGCCACATTTAAGACACTGGTGCTGGTGCCACATAAAAAGCATCCATGCTGGGGCCACAGAAAGAGCACCCATGCTGGGTCCACAGAAAAAGCACCCATGTTGGGGCCACATTTAAGACGCTGGTGCCACATAAAAAGCACCCATACTGGGGCCACGTATAAAGCAGCAGAGGTGGAGCCACATCTAAGGCACTAGTGCTGCCATCACATAAAAAGCACCTGTGCTGGTGTCACATAAAATGCACCCAGTACACTCTGTAAAGTGGTTGGCATTAGGAAGGGCATCCAGCAGTAAAAACCATGCCAAAACAGACAGCTGGAACCTGGTGCAGCCTTCAAGCTTGCCAGCTCCTGTCAACCTGTCCAACACATACGAGCATGGAAAACAAATATTAAATGATGATGGTGATGATGATATATGCATTTTCTGCAATGAGTGACAATTCTGTAAATAATAATATTTTATAAACTTAAAGTTTATAAAATATTATTATTATTTACAGTATATACATATATATATATATATATATATTTCGTGATGCATATTTGCCATTTGGATATGGCTAACCCCTAAGGTGGATGCTACTGTAGTTTGTAGCCCCAGGAAGATATCTCCTCCAGCTGGCTATAGACACACTGGAGGAGATATCTTCCTGGGGCTACAAACTACAGTAGCATCCACCCTTAGGGGTTAGCCATATTCAAATGGCAAATATGCGTCACGATGTGTTACCGCTACTGTTTATAACTCGCTCTGAGATTTATCATTATATATATATATATTATATATATATATATATATTATATATATATATATATTTCGTGATGCATATTTGCCATTTGGATATGGCTAACCCCTAAGGGTGGATGCTACTGTAGTTTGTAGCCCCAGGAAGATATCTCCTCCAGCTGGCTATAGACACACTGGAGGAGATATCTTCCTGGGGCTACAAACTACAGTAGCATCCACCCTTAGGGGTTAGCCATATTCAAATGGCAAATATGCGTCACGATGTGTTACCGCTACTGTTTATAACTCGCTCTGAGATTTATCATTATATATATATATATATATATATAATATATATATATATATATATATATATATATTTGACAGGCTTGTTTCTACACAGTTTCTGTCTATCAAATTCACTCACAAGGCGTTGTCAGCCTGGAGCTTCAGTGGAAGACCCTCACCCAAGGTGCCCAGCAATGAGACTGAACTTGAAATCATTTAGCTGCAAAGCAAGTTTGTTAACCACACAGCTATGTCAGGATGGGATGGGGGTAGAGACAGTCAAACAGATAGACAGACAGAGAGCAGGAGTGATGGGAAGAGAGATATAGAAAGAGAGGTATAAAAAAAGAAGACATAGATTTACCTTTGAATTCAGCAATGTAAGCACATGTGCCATCGACTTTCTCTGTCAGAAGAGCAGTCTCTAGGTTATGTTCCTTAGCATCAGGTCGCAGCTGGTCAGTCGCTGACACCATGTACAACTGGTTAGCACGTTTGCTGCTTGGTTCATTTGTCACAGCAATTTCAAAGAGACAACATAATTTACTTTGAACAGAGCACAGTTTATCCATCACACCACCATGACCTGTAAATAAAACAAAACAAAATGGGTTTAAGCCTTTCCATATTAACCCACCACCCTTGATTCATTATCATCATCATTTAACGTCCATTTCCCATGCTGGCATGGGTTGGATGGTTTGAGTGGAAACTGGTAAGCCAGGTGGGACTGCACAAGGTTCCGGTCTAATTTGGTAACGTTTCTACGGTTGGATGCCCTTCCTCAGGCCAACCACTCTGAGAGTGTTGTGGGTGTTTTTTACATGGGTGTTTTTTACCAGCACGGGTGCCATTGACCTGATACTACCATCAGCCATGACTATGGTCTCACTTGGCTTGACAGGTCAACACGAGCACAGTATATTGCCAAGGGTCTTGGTCACCTGTCACTGCCTCCATGAGGTCCATGCACAAACAGTGCTTTTTACATGTCACTGGCATGGGTACCAGTCATTATTATTATTCTTCAGGTAACTGCCTGGAACCGAACTCAGAATCTTGGGGTTAATAGCCCACACTCTTAACCACTACGCCATATGCCCATGGAGGTGGACAAACACGGACACAAAGACACACACACATACGCACATATACATGAGACTTCCACACTGTTTCCATCTACCAAATTCACTCACAAGGTGTCAGTCAACCCAGGGCCATAATAAAAGACACAAAACACCTGCCTAATGTGTCACACAGTGGGACTGAACCCCAAACCACATGATTACAAAGCAAGCTTCTTAACCATACAACCACTTCTGCACCTAACTTGAGTACAATTTATTGAACTGTTAGTGTCATCTCTATGTACCAGTGGCCAAAATGATAAGAATATTTACTCTCAATTTAGAAATATGTTGGCAGTTCAAATCCTAATTGGTGTTATGTACCGTTGTAAAGCGGCCTTTTGCCATAGTTGCATCTGTCCTTCAGACAGTTGTCACTCTGACAGATATTGTTATATTCCAATGTCATCAATGGAATGGTTCTATCTGGCACTGTACGACCCCCACCCCACATCAGTCACAGTGTTATTATCCTCAAGAGGTTGGACTGAGTATCACAGTATGATTACTATATCAGCACAGACACGACTATCAACACAGTCTACACATACTCTCGACCTTCTAACTTTCTTCTCCCTACTGGTTTATTTATAATGGCTGGCTACTACCACTTTTTACTGGGAGAGATGTACAGTTTCACTATACAACATGTACACATCCAAGATTAGGATTCTTGATAAAGAGCATTTGATTGAAAACACTGATTAGATCATCATCATCGTTATTATTATCATCACCAACTTTTAATGTCTGTTTTCCATTTAAATATTCTGTGGAAACCTGTCTGGTCATGTCGAAATAGTACCTTGCTTGAAAACAAGTGAGGGTTGGTGACAGGAAGGGCATCCAGCCATAGAAAATTTGTCTCTACATGTTCCGCCCAACTTATGTAGGCATAGAAAAGTTAACATTCTTCATCATCATCATCGTCATTTAACATCCGCTTTCCATGCTAGCATGGGTTGGACGGTTTGACTGTGGGCTGGCGAACCAGATGGCTGCACCAAGCTCCAGTCTTGATCTGGCAGAGTTTCTACAGCTGGATGCCCTTCCTAACGCCAACCACTCCGAGAGTGTAGTGGGTACTTTTACGTATCACCAGCACGGGGGCCAGTCAGGCGGTACTGGCAATGATGATGATGATGATGATGATGATGATGACTCGTTTTACCCCTAGTTTCAATTACACCAGTGAAGAAATTTAAAATAAAATTAAATTAAAACTGCACATGAAGCATTTCTCAACTGCAAGCATTGTTAAAACTTGTCAGTCAATCCACAGACAAAGAATACGAGAAGAATGGAGTTGGCAATGTGGAACAAAAGCAGTGGAACTGGGTAACAGGGGCCTCAGGCTTTTTTCTTGTTTCTTTGAACCAATTCTTTACAAGAGACCAAACTGCAGACAATGCAACACCCCAGCAAACCAAGCAGAATTCTGCAAGCGTGCACACTAACACCAGCTGCTACATTCATCACCACTACTGCAGGATTTGTGTCTACTTAACAAACAAGCAACAAAATAAATACATAAATATTCGTGGTTATTGTGTTGTTGTTGTGGGTGGTGTTGTTATAGTTATTGTTGTTAATGTTAAAGGCCCTCATAAAAATACAAATAAACAAGATTTTCTGAAATTCATTCAGAGCAGCTGTCTAACCATTGTGTGCAATAATGGAAGCTGAAAACACTACAGTTGAAATAAAAGATATCTTTAAAAAAACAGGAGACGAAAAAAGGCCTCAGAGGCAACCACACCGAATGCAAAATAAATGAAACAGAGCAACGCATAAAAATACGCCTGCAAGCTGCACATTGTAGATGCACTTCTTGGGAGAATTCAAATACAGCTGGTATAGAGCAGACATTGTTTCACAGATAAATAGAGTGAGTTGCTCTGCGTGAAATATGTGTGGAGAGAGAAGGTGGAGAAGGTGTTGACAGCAACAACAGTAACAAGAAGAGTGAAGGGTAAGCAAAAGTCAGGGGTACGTATGCAATAACAGAGATAAAGCTTCGGTGAATGTTTATTCTGCTTAACCACAAATATCATTAGCAGCAATCTTATTGGCTCCTACAGTGCTTTTCTTATTCTTTTTTATATACAGACACACATGTATGCACACATAGACAGACATACACATGCACATACACACACATGCACTCATGCATGCGTGCACACACACATACATACATATATACACACACATATGCACACACACATAAGCACACACACATACGCACTCACACATGCGCACATATACACACACATATGCATACAACATACACACACACAGAGGCACACATACACACAGGCATACACATGCACACACACACATACACTCATGTACGCACGTGCACACATACACACATACAGGCACACACATGCACATACACACACACACATACAGGCACATATACACACAGGCACACACATATCTATGATTCTATCTCATATCTTTTACTTGCTTCAGTCATTAGACGGTGGCCATGCAGGGGCACCTCCTGGAAGGATTTCAGTTGAACAAATCAACCCCAGGACTTATTCTTTTTTGTAAAGCCTGGTACTTATTCTATTAGGTTTTTTTACCAAGCCAAGTTACAGGGATGTAAACATACCAACAGCGGTTGTCAAGCAGTGTGGAGGGGGACAAACACAAAGACACACACGCACACATATATATATATATAATATATATATATGTATGTATGTATGTATATGACAGGCTTCTTCCAGTATCCACCTATCAAATACATTCACAAGGCTTTGGTCAGCCTGAGGCTATAGTAGAAGCACGACATAATGGCCAAAGGTCTCAGTCATTGCCTCTGTGAGGCCCAACACTCAAAAGGAACTCAGCGAATTTTCCTCCTGGGGTTTTTGTAGCTATGGTTACTGTTTCATGAGTGCTGTAGTAGTAGTAGTAGTAGTAGTAAACATAGTGTTTGTATTGTTATTGTTGTTGTGGCTCTTGCATTGATGTGGTCATAATGTTTGTATTGGCGTGATTGTAGTGTTGTTGTTGTGGTGGTGGTGGTGGTGGTGGTGGTGGTGGTTGTAGTCGATTTTCTTGCTGTTGTTGTTGCTACAGATGTTGATGTTGTTGAAGCACAACGCTGAAAGGAACTCAGCCATTTTGCCTCCATGTGGCCCAACGCTCAAAAGGAACTCAGCCATTTTGCCTCCATGAAGCCCAATGCTCAGAAGGAACTCAGCCATTTTGCCTCCATGTGGCCCAACGCTCAAAAGGAACTCAGCCATTTTGCCTCCATGTGGCCCAACGCTCAAAAGGAACTCAGCCAATTTTCCTCCGTGAGGCATATACGTTAAATCCATGCCAGCATCCATCTTGGATGTCAAATGATGATGATTCTATCATTTCTTTTTTACTTGCTTTAGTCTTTAGGCTGTGGTCATGCTGGAGCACTTACCACCCAGTGCTGGTTTCTGCACATCTTTGTAAATTGATGGTTCAGCAAAACAGACTAACAGAATAAGTAAACCCTTCAAGGTGGTACCCCAGCATGGCCACAGCCCAATCAGTAAAAGAGATGACAACACTGAAGTTTGCTTTGGTTGATTATAAACCTCCTCCACAAAAACAGGCGTATGTTTTGCTTTTAATTTGAAGGTAGTAAGGGGCAGAATCGTTAGCAGGCCGAGTAGAATGCTTAGGGGTATTTTGTCCATCTCCATGTTCCAAGTTCAAATTCCATCAGGGTCGGCTATGCTGTTTATCCTTCCAGGGTTGATAAAATAAGTATCAGCTGAACACTGAAGTTGATGTAATCGACTTAGCCCCTCCCCCAAACCTGCTGGCCTTGTACCAAAATCTGAAACCAGTTTGGCAAAGGTCAGTTTATAAAGATGGATGTAAAGCCATTATAGACAGCCCTATTCACCATTGGTCAATGGCATTGCTGAGACAGTAATTTAACCATCCCTGCTGTGCCTGGCCTGTTTCCAGAAGTAAGTCTCAAGCCCCGAGTATAGCTACCACCTTTCCACTTGCGGATATATACCATAACAGAAAGACAAATATTGGTTAACCTTTAGCACACTGTAGGTGCATCATGACTTCATATGAGTTTTCTCCCCTCTCAATGTGAAACAATGTGCGTTCAGCTACAGGGAAAACTCATACAGCAACATAATGCACCTAAGCATGCTAAAGGTTAAATATGACCACACATATCTGCATTAAGGTCCTTCCCTCCAGTTTTTCTTTATGATGTTGCTCCATTAGCCCTTTTTAAACCTTTAACATTCAGGTTACTCTCTCTAATGTATTGCTTATTTTTTCATATTGTTTTCAGTTATCATGCATTATCTTGTAGCTTTGAGATTTTGGTGTTGACATTATAGGATAGGTGAGAGAGGTCAGATCCGGCCAGTTTGAACATAAAACAGGTAGAATATTTTAGCTGGATATGGTCAGTTTAAATGCTAAAGGATTAAACATTAATTGAATTACTCCATAAGGTAGCAAGGACTTGCTATTATACAGGGGCATGGTTTGTACACAGCCAATCCTATTCTCTCGCCCTTCATATTTGTATTGGTCTGGTTCAACATATACCTATTTCTTTACTACCCACAAGGTGCTAAACATAGAGGGGACAAACAAGGACAGACAAAGGGATTAAGTCGATTACATTGACCCCAGTGCGTAACTGGTACTTAATTTATCGACCCCGAAAGGATGAAAGGCAAAGTTGACCTCGGTGGAATTTGAACTCAGAACGTAATGGCAGACGAAATACCGCTGAGCATTTCACCTGGCATGCTAACGATTCTGCCAGCTCGCCACCTTCCGGGTTCAACAAGTACCATAAGCCCAGAAGTTATCAGGATGCAAGATTTGTATAGAGTTACCTTCTCTTAGATGAGCAGCTAAAGAGCTGAAGGCCCTCATCTGTGCTGGGGAGTGTCTGAGAGTGAACTTCTTCCAGAGCCATAATAGTGACATCAGCTTATATGCATGTGCAGCATGCACATAGAAGAAATGCAAATACAGAATGGCAACAGAAGGATATTCAAATTCACCCACAAGGCATTGGTTAACCTGGCATTGTGGAGGCACATGGCCTAGTGGTTAAAGCATCGGATTTGCAGTCGAGGGATCGCAGGTTCGAATCTCAGACCAGGCAATGTGTGTGTTTATGAGTGAAATACCCAAGCTCCACGCGGCTCCGGCAGAAGGTGATGGCAAACTTCTGCTGACTCTTTCACCACAACTTTCTCTCACTCTTTCCTCCTGCATCTTGCAGCTCACCTGCGACGGACCGGCGTCCCGTCCAGGTGGGGAACCTATACGCCAAGGAAGCCGGGAGACCAGCCCTTATGAGTCAGGGATGGCTCAAGAAGGAACAAACAAAACATTGGTTAACCTGGGGTTACAGTAGGACATACTTGCTCGAGGTGTCACACAGTGGGTTTGAACCCAGAACTATGAGGTTGCAAAGCAAGCTTCTTAACCACACAGCCATGCCTTCAAATACTTTTTATATATATCACCATCATTATCATCATCATCATCATCACCATCGTCATCATCATCCTCATCATCATATACATAAATGATGAAGGGTCCTTTCTCTGTGCTAACTTGTCCCGTTTTCCATTTTTTTCTCGTTGTTCACTTGTTTTTCCCTTGCTTGTTTACGTATTTCCTGTTATTTGCACAGTTGGTGACATCCTGTACCCATATGTGTGTGTGTGTGTGTGTGTGTGTGTGAACTAGCCAGAATCTCTGTAGCCACTTCTCTTGGCTTATGAACCAATAAATATTACATACCACTCTATAAACAAAGATAACAAGGCTGAAATAATAATTGTTATTATTATCATTACTATTACTATTATTATTATTATTATTATCATTATCATTACTATTACTATTATTATTATTACTATTATTATTATTATTATTACTATTATTATTATTACTATTACTATTATAACTATTATTATTACTACTATTACTACTACTATTATTATTATTATTATTATTACTATTATTATTATTATTATTATTATTATTACTACTACTACTATTATCATTATTACTACTATTACTATTATTATTACTACTACTACTACTATTATTATTACTACTACTACTATTATTATTATTATTATTATTATTACTACTACTACTACTATTATCATTATTATTATTACTACTACTATTATTATCATTATTATTACTACTACTATTATTATTATCATTATTATTATTATTATTATTATTACTACTACTACTATTATTATTATTATTATTATTATTATTATTATTTTTACCTTTTCACAGCTTCTAACGCTGGAGATGTATTACAGTGTCAGCTGTTCGCTACTAGTGAACTAAGGTAACACCTCTTATTTTTCGAGCACCTTCCGGAGTATTCGAGCAGTTCCAAGCAGTGTTGTTTTCTGCAAGTGCTCCACCCTTATTGCAGCTCCTATTTGTTCCACGTACTCTTCAAGATTTTTGCTCACTGTTCCCAGGGCTCCGACAATTACTGGTACTACTACCACCTTTTTCATCAACCACATCGGCTTAACCTCCCAAGCTAACCTGTCATATCTCTCGACTTTTCTTTCTTCCTTATCTCATACCTTGTTATCAGCTGGGCATGCTATATCTATGATCCAGCATAATTTGCCTTCTTTCTCAATTAATACTATGTCTGGTTTCCTCTTGTCTAACTAATCTGTGATATCTATCGACTTTTCTTTCTTCCTTATCGCACACCTTGTTGTCAGCTGGGCATTTATTATTATCATTATTATTATTATTATTATTATTATTATTATTAAGGAGATGAATGGCAGACTTGGCAGAATTCTTTATAGTTACATTCTTTCACAATCACATTTCAAATCCTGGCAGGTAAGGTCACGTTATCATTAATTCACCTGGGGTCAATTAAATAAGTAGCAGTCACCTGCACTCTTCTATCGGTTGGTAGTCTGGTGCCAATGAACGAAATTAATACCATTCTTATTAAGCAAAAATATTGCTTATTATTATTATTATTATTATTATTTATAAAACCAGAGAGGTGCTGGCAGACACATTAGATTGTTGCACAAAGTGCTTAGAGATATTTCTTCCAGCTCTTAACATTCTAAGTTCAAATACTACTGAGGTTATCTTTGCTTTTTGTCTTTTCAGGGATCAATAAATTAAAGTGCCTGTCAAACACTGGGAGTCGGAGTCGATGTAATCAAGTTGCACCCTACTCCAAAACTTGCAGTCTTGAAACAAAATTTGAAATTATTATTATTATCATTATTACTATTATTATTAAGGTGAGTGAGCTGCTGGCAGAATTGTTAGCACACTGGGTGAAATGCTTGGTAGTATTTCACCTGCTGCTACGTTCTGAGTTCAAATTCTACCGTGGTCCACTTTGCCTTTCATTCTTTTGGGGTCGATGAATTAAGTACCAGTTACACACTGGGGTCGATGTAACTGACTAATCCCTTCCCCCAAATTTCAGGCCATGTGCCTATAGTAGAAAGGATCATCATCATCATCATCATTATTAAGGCAGGTGAGCTGGCAGAATTGTTAGGATGCCGGGTGAAATGCTTAGCGGTATTTTGTCAGCCGTTACATTCTGAGATCAAATTCCGCCGTGGTCGACTACCCATCTGATAAGGGTATCCCAAGCACATGCATCACAACCATATGTGCGCAACATAGTGATCTCATATCAAGATAAACAGCGCATGACCTTGCAGGTGGGGGCCCTGTTAGAATTTTCTTCAGGTCAAGTAGCTCATCCAGCTTGAAAAATTCCCTGAATAAGGGTTGTTTAAGGATGTTGAACAAAACACCCATATTTCCAAAGGTGAATTATCCAAACCCCAAAGAATTCCTCTCAACACATGGCTTTGATGCTCCCCCACTACTTGTGCTCGTGATCAGAGATGCACATATCGCCAGCCACTTTTATCATTATTCTATGTTTGACTTTTGCTTTGCATTTGTACAAGTTGGCTCCAAGTCTCACCCAGAGACCTCAAGAGACAAGTTAGGAGTTCATGTTGGTGTTATGCCTAGGGTATTATGTATTTGGTTTTGCACAGAGTATTGTTCTAGAAAATGTTTAAGAAACAATAAGAAAATTATAGGATTGCTTTAAAATTTGAGATTACATTGAAAGTAGTTTGCGTAGGATATAGACAGTTCCCATGAGCACTATCTTTTGAATTTCTACCATTTTGGGGTTTCCTGGTATCTGACCTTGGTAGGAATCAGCCTCCTTTGCTATCATCCCTAGGGCACCTATGACAACAGGTATTGTTTTAGTCTTCAGGTTCCACATTTTGCTAATTTCTATTTCAAGATCTCTATATTATTATTATATTATTATTATTATTATTATTATTATTATCCCATCATTATTATTATCATTATCATCATCATCATTATTATCATCGCCATCATCATCATCATTATTATTATTTGGAGGAGGAGGAGGCTCATCATCATTGTATAACGTCCTTAAGAAAGATGATTATAGAGAACTAATATACACAATTGTTCCAATAAGCCTAAAGAAACCGAAACAGGAAATTTCATACTTGAAACTACATCAAAGAATAAAGCTTACTGTGATTGATATTGAAGGTCAGCGAGTAACGAGTGTGCGTCTGGAGGTTATCTCAGTACATTAATCAAGCTACATCGTTTGTGATAAACAGAGAGAGAGAGAGAGAGAGAGAGAGAGAGAGAGAGAGAGAGAGAGAGAGAGAGAGAGAGCATACCAATATAAATTGCACTGTAATAAAAAGTTCTTTATCGTTGGTATACTAATAAGACCAGCTCATGGTTTGCTAACCAGGCAAGTTCAGCTTTGGTGCTTTGATAACAAGGAGAACCGTTGTTGGGCAGCTCTGAGTCAGCTCTTATTGAACAGACCTGGGATTAAAAGCATTCCTTTCTGATATTTTAGGGTCACATATCACTACTGTATTCAATATAACTTTTCTGCTCCCTAGAGAGAAAAGTGTGTTTTGACGAAGACGTGATTTAGCTGATGTTTCTAGCAAGTCAAGCGACCACACGGGAGCTCACTTATTGATTCATTATAACTAAAGGGTACCTGGGTATATAGTGAGTGATCCCACAACTCTTTTCATACCAACCCACCAGAG
This sequence comes from Octopus sinensis, assembly GCF_006345805.1. NCBI lineage: Eukaryota > Metazoa > Mollusca > Cephalopoda > Octopoda > Octopodidae > Octopus > Octopus sinensis. Next base: position 10,767,612 of record NC_043003.1, read on the forward strand.
ATTGATTGCTGTTCTATCATACAAGCTTCCTGTTTTGTTTTCAAGTGATCTAAATTTGAAACTTTCCATCAAAATTTCATGTTAATTTCCAGCAAATACCAAATCAACAAAGATACTTTACTTAATTCTTAATTATTTAAAAAATTAATTGTAACAAAGAAGGTAATGAGCTGGCAGAATCGTTAGGAAACCAGATAAAATGCTTAGCGGTGAGCTGGCAGAAACGTTAGCACGCCGGGCGAAATGCTTAGCAGTATTTCGTCTGCTGTTACATTCAGAGTTCAAATTCCGCTGAGGTCGACTTTGCCTTTCATCCTTTCGGGGTCGATAAATTAAGTACCAGTTACTCACTGGGGTCAATGTAATCGACTTAATACCTATGTCTGTCCTTGTTTGTCCCCTCTATGTTTAGCCCCTTATGGGCAATAAAGAAATAGGTATTTTGTCTGCTGTTACGTTCTGAGTTCAAATTCCGCCGAAGTTGACTTTGCCTTTCATCCTTTTGGGGTCGATTAAATAAGTACCAGTTACGCACTGGGGTCGATATAATCGACTTAATCCCTTTGTCTGTCCTTGTTTGTCCCCTCTGTGTTTAGCCCCTTGTGGGTAGTAAAGAAATAGGTATTTCATTCATTTTTATGTTCCATCTTCAAATTTTGCTGAGGTCAACTTTGCCTTTCATCCACTAGCATAGCTAGGGGAGAGCGGTAGGAGGCAGCCCACCCTGAGTGGCACTTTTATAGGAGCAGCACTTTTGGGTCTGCTGTAGGCATCATGTATATTTTTGTGGGGTCCAGGGATGGTAAATGAAAGGACCACCCCAGACAGCACACACTCTAGCTACACTAGTGCTTTCATTCTTTCACAGATGATAAAACAAGTATCAGTTCAGCTCTGGGGTCGATGTAATAAACTTACCCCACACCCATCCCACCCAAAAAAAATTACTGGCCTTGTGCTAGAAGTTTAAACTAAAATTAAATGAAACAAAAAGAAAATATAACAGAAAAATCGTAACAAAAGTCCTAAACAAGGTGAGTGTGAGGGTGAAATTGAGACAAAATAAGGAAAAATTAAAACAAAAGGAGAAACTAAGACAAAAGTAGGCGAAATTAAGGCAAAGGAAAGAGAAATTAAGGCAAAAAAGAGAAATTAAGGCAAAAGGAGAAATTAAGGCAAAGGAAAGAAAAATTAAGGCAAAAAAAGAAAAATTAAGGCAAAAGAGAAATTAAGGCAAAAAAGAGAAATTAAGGCACAAGAAGGTGAAATTAAAGCCAAAAAAAGAGAAATTAGGCAAAAGAAGAGAAATTAAGGCAAAAGAAGGAGAAATTAAGGCAAACGAATGAGAGATTAAAGCAAAAGGAGAAATTAAGGCAAAAGGAGAGATTAAGGCAAAAGAAGGAGAGATTAAGGCAAAAGAAAGAGAAATTAAGTCGAAAGAAAGAAAAATTAAGGCAAAAGAAGGGGAAATTAAAGTAAAAGAAGGAGACAAAAGAGATGAATTTACTTTAGATTTGAAGGAGTTCAGGTTATAAAAAAAAATGTTTGAGGAAAAATACTTCAACCATAGAAAGATTTGCTTATTTGTAAGCCAGGTGAGATAGTTAAATAAAATAGAAATTCTTTTTAAGTGTGTCAGAAAATTTTGAAAATGAATCACTATTCGTGTCCTTTCAAGTAATACTAATTAACCTGCAATTTTTTGTGTTAATGTTACACTAAACTAAAGATCTAAATCTATAGATTCTCAACCAACAATACTAACACATAAATACATATACATATCATACCATTGTGATTTAACATCCTGCTTTCATGCTGGCAAAGACAGTTTGACGAGGTTTGACACGTCAAAGGACTGTGTGGTGTCACGCCCCAATACCTCTTGTTTTCTTCTTAAACTGGTGGTGGTGGTGATGATGATGATGCAAGTGTTGTCCCTTGTTTTCAGTCTTCTGTGAAGCACGTTCAACCATGAAGAAATATTATTTGAGTTGGGAACAGGTAAGGTTTGGCAACAGGAAGGGCATCCAGCCATAAAAAATAAATCTGCCTCAGTGAATTCTGTTTGACCCTTGCAGGCATGGGAAAGTGGATATTTAAATGGTGAGGGTAAATATCACATTCTGAACTTCAATAAACTCTTTTTTTTTACTCTTTTTTACTTGTTTCAGTCATTCGACTGTGGCCATGCTGGAGCACCAACTTTTAGTCGAGCAAATCGACCCCAGGCCTTATTCTTTGTAAGCCTAGTACTTATTCTATTGGTCTCTTTTGCCAAACTGCTAAGTTACGGGGATGTAAACACACCAGCATCGGTTGTCAAGCGATGTTGGGGGGACAAACACAGACACACAAACACACACACATATATATATATACATATATACGACAGGCTTCTTTCAGTTTCCATCTACCAAATCCATTCACAAGGCTTTGGTCGGCCAGAGGCTATAGTAGAAGACACTTGCCCAAGGTGCCATGCAGTGGGACTGAACCCGGAACCATGTGGTTCATAAGCAAGCTACTTACCACACAGCCACTCCTACGCCTACTTTGTTCATGAAATTTTTAAAATTATGATCCAAAATCGTCTTGCAAATCACTTATATCACTATTAACCCATCCATGTCTGTCCAAATATTCTATGTTTAAAGTGGCCTGATCCAGCCTCTTACACCTACCCAACAATGCCATTTTGAAAATAAACAATCACATTGTTGAAATCTCAAAGCTTTGAGATAATGCAAGATTAATTCAAAACAATGTAAATAAATAAGGATTACGTTTGACAAAATAATCTGAATGCTAACAAAAGGGTTAAAAATATTATTCTGACCTTTTTTCGGTCATTTGAATGTTGGAAAAGATTCCGTTTCTTTTGCCTCATTCTGTTTTCCTTTTCTATAATTTGAGCTTTTGCTTTCAGTGAATTTATTTTCTACTCAATAATTGTTTGTTTGTGACATTGAAGAGAGATATTTATGTAATTTAGTTCATATAAAAAGAAAAATATATATATTAGACAGATAAGCTAATTGAAGCACCCACTTGGAATCTGAAAAGCTTGAAGATAAAAAAAAAAATGATTTTGTTTATATATATAAAGAAAAAAAAACAAGTTCTACTTCACTTCAAAATAACATAACTGATTGCAGAACTTTCCCTTGATATAACCATCTTGTCTCCAAATAGCATAGCCATCATCATCATCAGCAGTAGCAGCAACAACAACAACACCAACAACATCATCATTATTATCGTCGTCGTCATTGTCATCATCATCATCATCAACATCACTCTCATCAACACCATCATCATCATTCTCATCATCGTCATCAGCATCATCATCAACATCATCATCATCATTCTCATCAACACCATTATCATCATTCTCATCATCGTCATCAGCATCAACATCATCATCATCATTCTCATCAACATCATCATCATCATTCTCATCATCGTCATCATCATCATTCTCATCATCGTCATCAGCATCATCATCATCAACATCATCATCATCATTCTCATCATCACCATCATCATCATTCTCATCATCATCATCATCATTCTCATCAACATCATCATCATTCTCATCATCGTCATCAGCATCATCATCATCAACATCATCATCATCATCATTCTCATCAACATCATCATCATCATTCTCATCATCGTCATCATCATCATTCTCATCATCGTCATCAGCATCATCATCATCATCAATATCATCATCATCATTCTCATCAACATCATCATCATCATTCTCATCATCGTCATCAGCATCATCATCATCAATATCATCATCATCATTCTCATCAACATCATCATCATCATTCTCATCATCGTCATCAGCATCATCATCATCAACATCATCATCATTCTCATCAACATCATCATCATCATTCTCATCATCGTCATCAGCATCAGCATCATCAACATCATCATCGTCATCAACATCATTCTCATCATCATCCTCATCATCTCCATCATTGTTTTAATGTCCACTTTTCCATGCTTACATGGGTTGGACTAGACATTTGCTGAGGTGGGTTTTCTACAGCCACCTACCCTTCCTGTTACCAATCTTCTCTTGTTTCCATGTAAGATAAAGATTCCTCACGGCCAAACATATTTTCACAGAAAATTAGAAACAAAGGACACCATTTGCTTGGCAGTAACACTCGTTTACAACTATTGAGCAGTGTCACCCATAACAGGCTTCTTTCAGTTTCTGTAAACCAGATCCGCTCACAAGACTTTGGTCAGCACAGGACTACAAGGGAAGACACTTGGCCAAGGTGCCATACAAAAGAACTGAACCTGGAGACACAAAGTTGAAAAGCAAATTTTTTAACCACACAGTCATGTCTGCAGCTACACATCTTTTATTCTTTATCTTTCACTTATTTCAATCATTAGAGTGCGGCCATGCTGGAGCACTGCCTTGAAAACTTTTTAGTCGAATACATGCATGTATGTATACATATATGTACATATACATATATGTACATATATATATACATATATGTACATATATATATACATATATATTTCTTTACTACCCACAAGGGGCTAAACATAGAGGGGACAAACAAGGACAGACAAAGGTATTAAGTTGATTACATCGACCCCAGTGCGAAACTGGTACTCTATTTATCAACCCCAAAAGGATGAAAGGCAAAGTCGACCTCGGTAGAATTTGAACTCAGAACATAATGACAGACGAAATATCACTAAGCATTTCGCCCAGCGTGCTAATGTTTCTGCCAGCTCGCCACCTAAATACATATATATATATATACATATATGTATGCATGTATACATACAGTATATTCAAACATGAAAGAAACAAATAGCTCATGTCTGTCATTTCCAACAATACAACTGACCAGGACTGATTCAATGCTTTAACATTTAAACTGGCCATATCTGGCCAAAATAATCTACCAGTATTATCTTCAAATTGGCCACATTGGGTCTCTTACACCTACCACCAATATCATTCTAAAACTAAGCAATCATGTCATTGAAATCTCAAATCTACAAGGTAACGCATGACTGATTCACAGCAAGGGGAACGAATAAGTTTTACATTTGACAGAGAAATCTGAATGCCAAAGGGTAGTTCTTTTTTATGGGGATCAGAAGAAAAACAAAACCAGAGCATCTGAGAGGCAACCAGATTCAGGGATTGCCAAGAGGATTGGTAATGCCAGATACAAAAGACTTAGTGGGGTTCTGTTCCATTTGTAGATCTGATGGACACTCATTGACTCTTTGTCGAGGTCTTCTAACCTTGGGGCCAATCCAGCTCCAATATACAAAGGTGAGGCCCTACAATGGTGTTGCTGATTTGGTCACCAAAGTCCAGAGATGAAACACATAGTAACAGTCTACATGATTCCCAGTAGCAGATCATCTTTATCTGACATATGCGCAGGTTTGACTGTGTGGGAAGAGTTTTAGTTAACCTGATTGACCCACCCACCTCTCACCAGGAATTGTTTTCATAAGTCTGGCACTTATCCTCTCAGTCTCTTTTGCCAAACTGCTAAGTTACGGGGATGTAAACACAACAACACCAATTGTGAAGCAGTGGTGGGATGACAAACACAGATACACACACACACACACACACACCACACACACATTTATTAGTCACCCAACAAGATACATCTGCACTGCCGGATGCTCCTGAACCAGCTGTTAAGTGTCCCACCCATGAGGGATCGATGCTAGATGTGTCAAAACAATAGTCATAATTAATAATAAATTCTCATATATTCCATCTTCCGTGGAGGCACAATGGCCCAGTGGTTAGGGCAGCAGACTTGCGGTCGGAGGTTCGTGGTTTCGATTCCCAGACCAGGCGTTGTTTGTGTTTATTGAGCAAAAACACCTAAAAGCTCCACGAGGCTCCAGCAGGGGGTGGTGGCAACCCCTGTTGTACTCTTTCACCCCAACTTTCTCTCACTCTCTCTTCCTGTTTCTTGAGTAACGCTGCGATGGACTGGTGTCCTGTCCAGCTGGGGGGAACACATACATCACAGAAACCGGGAAACTGGGCCCATGAGCCTGGCTAGGCTTGAAAAGGTCATCGTTTTTATATTTCATCTTCCATTTGCCATATATATATATATATATAGAGAGAGAGAATTTTGAGACAAACTGCTATTTAGTTATTCCATCAATAGTGAAAAGATATTATCTATAATAACCACATAGAAATAATTAAATATCTTATAATTATTATTCTAAAATCTCTAATATATATAAATATATATATAATATATTGTGAATTTTGATTTAGTGGGCTAAATTGAAATTTTTTCCCTGTTGGCTTGGAATTATTATATTCCCTATCTATTAAATAATTATATATATATATATATAATATATATATATATATTATATATATATATATATATATATATATATATATATATATATACATATATTGGAGCCTATATATATATATAGATTGGAGTCTGGTGCAGCCATCTGGTTCGCCAGTCCTCAGTCAAATCATCCAAGCCATGCTAGCATGGAAAGCGGACATTAAACGATGATGATGATGATATATACGTATATACAATAGGCTTCTTTCAGTTTCCCTCAACCAAATCCACTCACAAGGCTTTGGTTTTTGGCTTGAGAATATAGTAGAAAAAAGTTGCCAAAGATGCAACACAATGGGGGAACCAAAACAAAACATGATGTTACAGAGCAAACTGTTCAACTCCACAGCCTCTTGGTGCCACGTGAAACGCACCCAGTACACTCTGTAGAGTGGTAATGGTAAAGTTAATAAAGCTACCATTTCAAGTCAGGCTGACTCGTAAGGGCCGGCTCCCCAGTTTTATGGCGTATGAATTCCCTACCTGGACAAAATACTGGTCCGTCGCAGGGTTACTCATTTTTGCCAGCTGAGTGGACTGGAGCAATGTGAAATGAAGTGTTTTGCTCAAGAACACAACACGTCGCCTGATCCAGGAATTGAAACCACAATCTTACGATCACTCCATAACCACTAAGCCATGAGCCTCCACTGTAAAGTGGCTGGCATTAGGAAGGGCATCCAGTTTTGGAAACCATGCCAAAAAAGACAATTGGAGCTTGGTATAGCTCTCTAGCTTGCCAGCTCCTGTCGAACCGTCCAACCCATGCCCGCATAGAAAAACGAACGTTAAATAATAATGACGATGAGCCATCACTACTACAGTCAAGCACATCTACATACGAAGAGCTTCCATATATTTTCCTATGTACAAAATTTCACTCACAAATTATTGGTAAACTCAAAGCCACAGTAGAAAAGATTTGCCCAAGTTGCCATGCAATGGAATCGAACCTACAAACCACATGCCCGTGAGGCAAACATCGTAACCAGGCAGCTATCCCAACGTCTCTATAGTTTTACATGCCAGCAAAAGAGATGTAGTTTTGCACACTTATGATTGTTCATTGTTTCAGATAAGTAGACGTAGTTGGCTCTTCAACCACACAAAAAGGAGTTGTCTATCGCCATTCAAACTTACTTAGGCATGTACAGAGACGGGGAAGTAAATTTACAGATATTAATCTGTGGAAGGCTTAAATATTACGACTAAGATAACGTGCAGAAGATCTATATTTAACGTGCAGAATGTAGGATCGGATCACACGTATACAATACAATGAAATGAGAAACTTCGAGCGACTGAAATTACCCATGCAATTAATAAATAAAGCTCTGTTTCAAATGCTTAAAAATATTTTTTTTCCAAGACTAACAGGGGAAATAACTCTAATATAATCAGTTAAAGGGAAAATTTGTAGAATATAGACAATCCTCATGGGGATGGATCCTAACAATTTAGAGTTATCTCCCTTGTTTTTTGGGTTTTTTTTTTATTTTATGGATTTTAAGACATCTCGAGAGGGAGATTTTGGTAGCTAATAGTGTGGATAATATTTGACCGAAAATTTTCAAAACATGTTACATATATGAGATCCTACCACGCTTGGGTTTTAGTATAGAGAACGTCGCTCTGGAATATTTCCCCCATCCCAGCCGTTTTATATGCTAAGTCTAAATGTTAATTTCTGTTGAGGTTAGATATAGTTAATTAGTTAATTAAATGGACATTCAATGCATTACAGGTGATGATTTTACTGATCCTGGTGGATTAACCTTCAAAATCAAATCGGGGAGGGATTGAAATCAAAATACAGTGGGTCCGAAACGGTCTTTATGATGAGTGCAAGTATGAAAGAGCGACGCGTGTGTACGTGCGTATGTGTGTGTGCGTGTATGCATGTGTGTTTGCATGCGTGTGTGTGGTGTGTGTGTGTATGTGTGTGTGCGTGCGTGCGTGCGTGCGTGTGCGTGCGTGCGTATGTGTGTGTGTGTGGTGTGTGTGTGTGTGTGTGTGTGTGTATGTGTGTGTGTGAACAATTAATGTATGCTCGTTAATAAATAAATTAGCACAACAATAAATATTTGCTTTAATTACTCAATTCATTTGGTTGATCATTTCCTAGCAGCATGGAGAAATAATCAGATTTTTATGGTTAACTTGGCAGCAGCATCCAACACCAAAAATCAGAGCTGAGAACGGCGATGGGGTTAAACATAAATACTGATCAAGAGGAATGGGAAAAAAATCAATGAACAGCCGGTAGATTTCCGAAGTGTCTTTGGGCTATAACCACACAATATTGGTTTTATTCCACACACACACACACAGACTATATCAACAGCAACAATCGCCCCTTCCAGGACAGCCACATAATGTTGGCGAATAGTCTTTACTTTGAAGAACTGTTACTGAAAAATATCTCTATGAGAAATTTAGAAATAAAAACTTATATATATATATATATACGGTACTACTTAAGAAGAGTGGTCCATGTGCGCGCACTCGCGTACTCGCGCATCCGCACTAGCTAGTCGTGACTAGTCAATCCTACAACGACTACCTAGCAAGTAAATAAAACACAAAAACACAAAGTAAGGATCGACTAGTCACGACTAGCTAACGCGGATGCGCGAGTACGCGAGTGCACGCACCGGGACCACTCTTCTTAAATAGTACCTGTATATATATATACATATATATACATACATATATATATAATGCAGATTGTTTCTGCTATCGTTTACAAACTATAACCGTGGATTATAAGATAACATGCAGGGACCCCTCCCGAAATGTCGACACTTACATTATAAATATTTATATAAGCACAGATATACACAGAAGAAAAGCAGAAATAGGAAGACAGAAATAATTAAAGAAAGGGTGAAAAATAAAAAATAAAAAATAAAAAATGAAAACAGAGGAAGGAATAGAGGTAAATGGCAAACAGGGAGAGAACAGACTAAACGTAGACTAAAGTGGAAATACTAACAGTGTTACAGCAACTTCGGGTCGATCAGTTGAGTTCCATAAGAAATCGAAGCGTTAAAAAGAATGTGTTGAAAGCTGATGGAGACGGTCCGATTTACAAGACGGCTTCTAGAGAACAACGATTGCGTGGGTTGAGAGAAAGAAAGTGAAGAGATCAAACAAAGACAGAAAGAAAAAAAGTGTAGAGTAGGAGGGCGAAAACAGAAAGTGTAAGAGAGAAAAGAGGAAGTATACAGAGCGGAGTGAGAGAAAGAGAAAGCGCTTTATTAAAGAGGTATGTAGAGAGAGAGAGAGAGAGAGAGAAGTAGAAACAGAATGATAGAATGAGGGAATGAAGAAATATAAGAACAAAAGAGAAACGAGAGGAAACTAATGGAATAACGGACAATTAAATAAAACGAAGGGATATAGATAGGGTTAAAGATGTAAAGCGAAAAGGATGAAAGAGGAGAAAGGACATGTTTATATATAGAGAGATATATACATATATATAAAGGATGAAGAGAGAAAAGAAGAACGGGGAGGAGGAATAAGCGGGAGAATGAGGGAAGAAAGAAGGGGAAAATGAAAGAGAAAGTAGGGGTGCGGGTAGAGTAAAAGAAGACAAAATGAGGAGAGATGAAAGACGGATAAATGAATGGAGAAAGCAGGAAGTTTATGTGAAGATAAAAGAGAGATTGAATAGAGAGAGAGAAAGAAAATACGAAAGATGAATCGACGACGCGAATAAGAGAAATCTAGGAAAAATACACAAGAGTGTGAAAGGATCTAACATTATATATAAATTGCAAAAATTTAAATGACATCAATTAATGGACAGTTTAAAAATGAAAGAGAGAACAGTGAAAGAAATGAGAATTTATGAGCGAAATGGGAAGAAAAAGGGGGAAAAGGAGAGATGGAAACCAGAAAACTACGAAAAGTGAGTGAAAAGGAGACAGATGTACTTGAGACATAGAAAGTAAAGGGCAAAGAGAATGAGAGAAAAAAAGTCTGAGAAAGTCATATGTTTGTGTGCAAACAGGAAATTCGATAGACACAGAAAAACAGAACATACGAAAGAGAGACACACAAAAACATATATTCATATATGTTATATTATATCATGTTATATTATATTATATTATATAGTATATTATATGCACATGCATACACAGATATTTAGGTATGAGTGGCCGGATAAATTCCTGTAAAGTTTAAAAGAAAACGATTATGAAAGCATGTGTTTGTGTATAAATGCGAGTCGGTCTGTGATTGTCTGTGCGTGTGCCTAAGCGTGGTAATGTGTGTGTTACTGAGGTTTTATTTACGTAAAGCACTGAATTATGTCGGCATATAAAAGCTGTTTTGTTAAGATATATGCTGTGTGACAAATACAATAGAAATGTACAGAGGTACCAGCATTAAACTACATATACATATATAAATATATACATATTAGAGGGAAACCACTATGTGGACACCCTTATGCTAGTAATAGATCCGCTGTGGTTTTTACCACTAAGAAATGTTCTCAAGAAAAATTTAGCAAAACAACCAAAACGTATATAAACAACAAAACCATATATAAATATATACATATATATATATATATATATATAGAGAGAGAGAGAGAGAGAGAGAGAGAGAGGTGTGCATTACATCATGCACACACACACACGCTCGCACGAAAGCATCTATTTGAGTAAAAGAAAGTAAAGAATTAATTAAAAAGAAAGAATATATAGATATATATAGGGTTGTATATTATATTACCTCTGATCCACGATGGAGGGAAATGTTTTTATTTACCGCTGTTAAAGTTGATTTTGTTGGAAGCAAACAGTTTTACGAGAGTTTTCGACTGATAACAATTCGTCTTATAGACAGACTCACGCGCACATTGCACGCTTGTATACGTGTGCGTATTTACGCGTGTGTATGTGTGTGTGTGTGTGTGTTTGTACCGCTTATGTATACGAATACATGTGCGCTTCTACAGATTATGTGTACGTATGCGTGCGTGTGTTTTGTATAGTTGGAGAGAGGTGGGTGCCACTTCTTACACTTTAGGGAAGGCAAAAATAGAAAGAACAAAACTAATATAACTTCCGGTTATTAAGGAAGAGGAACTGAACAGGTTTTGCTTCTCCAACTGTGTCAGTTTCGCGTGATTTTTTTTTTTTAAATATCTGCTTTTCTTGTCCAAACAAGACGAAGATCGTCTGTGATCTTGCTTGCTGCTTTAAATACAGATTTCTTACATATGCGAGGGGCTCCAGATTTGAAGGAATGGTACGCATGATTTTATCAATCCCCTGAAGGATAAAAAGAGCAACGTTGATTTCATTCAGAACGTAAGGAGGCGGAATAATTACAAGTTATCTTGTCCGATGAGCTAACGATTTTACAAATCTATAACGTGGTAAACACCGTAAACGTTGACAAATCGAATCCGTGAAAACTTAGGCATAACTACACAAATGTACCCCACTCATCGACTTATGCATAACTACACATATGTGCTCCTTAGCGAATTCATTAGTTTTTTCATGATTTTTTAAAATTTTATATTTTTTAATGTAATTTTCGGATCTTTTCGGTTTGAACGGCAGTTTTTTAAAATAATTTCCACGTAACTAAACACTTTTAAACTTCGTATACAGGTAGAATGTGCTTATAAAACATCTTTTTCTCTTGGCTTTATTGAGAAAATTCTATAGTTTGTAAGATATTTGTTGTTTTTTCTTCAATTTCTGCAATTTTAACCAATCAATGATGTCTATTGAGGTGAAAACATTGAAACAGATTGGGTTTATTTACATTTCTGAAGAAAAAAAGATACCCTTCCCCCACCCCTAATCCTAACTCTAAAACAGATTGAAATGCAATAGATCGATACTAGGGTCATAATTATGGGTGACAATTTCATATGACACTACTAGAAAAAACTGCCGTTCAAACCGAAAAGATCCTAATTTGTTAGGAAAATATTTTCGTACATGAGTAAAAAGTGTTTCGGGTATTTCACACGGATCGACTTTGTTTCTTCATACATTTTCATAATGTATATTACAATTATATTGGGGAAAATACTTTTGAGGATTATTCCATCCTTTCCCCTTCAAGAATTTGTTAAATAAATATTTTTAAAAATAAATTACCCTAACCCTATCCCAGGCCTATAGTATACCCAACAGCCATACAAACAAATTCGCCTATCTTTTATCTTTCGCTTATTTCAGTCTGCGGCCTTGCTGGGGCAGTGCCTCGATAATTTTTTTTTTTTTTAGTTGAATGAATCAACTTTAGTACTTATTTGTTTTTTTGGGTTTTTTTATTTTTTAACCAGGTACTTATTCTATAGGTCTCTTCGGGCAAACCGCTACATTACACACACACATATACGTAAATGTCAAACAACGGGAATGAGTGCTCAACATCGCATTGGTGGATAAAATTTCTTGATTGCTCCATGTGATCGGCTTGAAAAATTGCTATGGGAGTAAGATAATTTTCTTAACATGAAACCAAAGGTAACCTCAATACACACACGCACGCACACATGATCAATGCATCCCGGCGTTGCACGGTTAATACGACCGAAATTCACATTCCTTTCTTATGGACAAAATCGGCACGGCTGATATATAGTGAACTGGATGACTGGCGTAATGGAGGTTATTGTTTGTTTAATAGTGAAGGGCGAGGATACAATTTGCATGGATTTGCATGAAAGTGCTTTCTGTTCTTAAGAAGGATCACAAACTATGTTTTGTCTCATCGTATAAAAAGGGATTAATACGATTTTGCCCAGAAATCACGTTTTTAAATTTTTTAATTCCGCACCCCCATCCCCGTCCTCACCACAATTTCTTAATTTTCAACTTTTTCCGATTTTTTTTTTTATCCACGTAGAAAAGTACAGAGATTATGAATCAGGGAAATATATATAAATACACATAACTTAATACAGAACACTACTAACCTTTCAATTAATACAACCCATAAATTCCATTGCTTTTGAATCTCTTTAACAATTCACAATACTGACTTTTATTCCTACCTCAGTTCATCTAATTGTATATATCTATCGTCACTTTTCATAAAAAGCCTTTACTTTTTTTTATTTCCAATGTGCATTTTCGTTTATTTTTATTTTTACTATATATATATATATATATATATATATATATATATATATATATATATATATATATATATATATATATATATAGGCGCAGCAGTGGCTGTGGGGTAAGTAGCTTGCTTACAAACCACATGGTTCTGGGTTCATTCCCACTGCATGGCACCTTCGGCAAGTGTGAGTAGATTTGGTAGACGGAAGCTGAAGGAAGCTCGTCGTGTGTATGTTTGTGTGTCGGTGTTTGTCCCCCAACATCGCTTGACAACCGATGCTGGTGTGTTTACGTCCCCGTAACTTAGCGGTTCGGCAAAAAGAGACCGATAGAATAAGTACTAGGCTTCCAAAGAATAAGTCCTTCATCATTGTCGCAGTCAAATGACTGAAACAAGTAAAAGAGTATATATATATATACTAGCAGTATAGCCCAGCGATGCTCGGAATTAAGTTAGAATTATTAACCTAATCAAGTGTTTTGTTTCAAACGAAACTAAGTAACACCGACATCAAATTTGAGTGAAATCCGTTGAAATTGGTAAACGTTTGGCTGTAAATGGGTTGCACACAATTTGATTGGGAAATCCTATAGGGAATCGGTTTATCGATTGTTTTTTTTTGTTTTTTTTTTTTGAGAACTAAAAGCATTCAAAGATCCTAAGTAACGGCGGCATCAAGTTTGAACAAAATACATCAAAATTGGTAAAAGTTATGGTTGAAAATGGGGTGTAGCCAGTTTTAGGGAGAAACCCAATAAGGAATCGGTTTATCGATTTTTCATCCTGATTGAATGAAAAACCCCATAAGGAATCAGTTTATTGATTTTTCACCCCAAATAGGACTTAACCGAACACAACATTGCTGATTCAAAAATTCTATATTTATACTTTTAAAGTTGGTTTTCAAACCCAACCTAGTTCTGCAGAATCAATGTCGCGACGGGAACGCATGGGTTGGGAGTTTGACCGGCAGAGGTGATCAGGTTGCATATACTGGCCCTTTAGAAACCACCATTCCCATTATTTAACCACCCTTGACCAAAGAGTTGGGAGCCCTTCCAGCAAGGAAAATAGAACGCCCAAAAGGGCTCTCAATCTTCTGTGTCAGAAGAGGTTAAGTTCGGATCACAACTAAGCCTTAACCTACGCCTAAGCTAACCTAGCGAAAGGGGGCTCAGGAGCCTCTGAAAGGCAGCGACTAATCCCGATCTAGACCTAACCACTCCTAGGGGTATTATCGGTCAAGGCTGCATCGAAGATATGCATTGGAGAAGGTTTGCACGCTATTTTATATATATATATATATATATATATATATATATATATATATATATACTAGCAGCTAAGCCCAGTTTCACCCGGTCTGTTTAGATGATGTGGCTGTGATCGTTTTCGGTCAGGCATAATCTGTAACAGTGTTTCTCAACTTTATCATTTCGGGTCCCCTGTTTCGATTGGAGCCTCCAGCTATATGAAAATTTCCTGGTCCCTCCCCGTCAGAAAACAGCTTCTAAGCAACTGGTTGTTTTAATGGCGGAAGAAAGAAGGGAATTCCATTAGAAAAGTTTTAATCGATTTTTTTCGGTAAGTATGGGGTCTAAGTAAAAAATACAAATCGCATTCCAATCTATACACCCATCTCCACATGTGTGCCGTTTTTCATGCGAATCCACCCAGCCGTTTGGCTGTGAACCTCAGGACAAGAAAGAATACAACGATCGCCCATGTTCAATTTATATTATACATATATATATATATATATATATATATTATATATAATATATATATATATATATATACATATATATATATATATATATATATATATAAATGAAAGAATAGAGTCGAACGACGATTTTAACAAAATTCCTTTGCTCTCGACACATGTTTCGAAGGCTGCATATTCCTAATTCCGAAGGAATAAAGAGTGCATTATGCCGCCATCTCATCAGGAAAGACAAGGAACTTATGTCAGCACCATGAAGACATACCGAATTATCCATACTAGGATAATTCTTTCACCTTCTTATATATATATATGTATATATATATATATCCATACATACACACACAATATGTCACATTCTCTACTATATATATATGTATATATCCATGCATATATGGGTACAGGACATATATATATATATATATATATATATATATATATATATATATACATATATATATATATATATATATATATATATATATATATATAGGCTTTCTTCATCCCAAGGCTATAGTAGAAGACACTTGCCCACGGTTCCATGCAATGGGACTGAACCCAGAATCATGTGGTTGGAAAGCAAGCTACTTACCACACAGCCACTCCTGAGTATGTATATTTCAAAAATTTCTTAAAAACATAACAAACAAAAAATTTGTAGCTAATTTCTCAGCAGTCAATGTCCAAAAGTTCCTTACAATTTCGTGCCTTTAACATTTATATTGTTCACTTTTGGTGGCGCCAGTGGCGAAAAGCCACCGGGAATAGCTAACGAACTTACAGGACAATAACAAAAACAAACACGACAAAATAAAATATAGATATACAACAAAAAGAGCGGTGCAACAGAAAGCCAGACAGATATGGGAGACGGGCTTCTTTCAGTTTCCGTCAACCAAATCCACTCACAAGGCTTTAGTCGGCCCGGGGCTATAGTAAAAGACACTTACCCAAGGTGGCATGCAGTGGAACTGAACCAGTCAAGTACAAAAGTCGAGGTATCGAATTAGTCCCACCCTTCAAAATTGCTGGCCTTGTGTGAGAATTAGAAAGTGTTACAAACTAAACTAAAATGGCGAGCTTGTTGAATCGGTAGAGCGTTTGACCTGACGGTATTTCTTCAGAGTTCAAATTCAACTGAGGTCAACTTTTCCTTTCGTCCTTTCGGGGTCGAAGAAATAAGTACCAGTCGCGCACTGGAAGTCGAAGTAATCGACTTCCACCTTCCCTCAAAATTGCTGGCCTCGTGTTAAAATTTGAAACCCTTTTGGAATAACTAATAACTAGGCGCAAGAGTGGCTGTGTGGTAAATAGCTTGCTTCCCAACCACATGGTTCTGGGTTCAGTCCCACTGCATGGTACCTTGGGCAAGTATCTTCTATGATAGCCTCGGGCTGACCAAGGCCCTGTGAGTGGATTTGGTAGACGAAAACTGAATGAAGCCTGTCGTGTGTGTGTGTGTCCCTACTTGACAACCGATGCTGGTGTGTTTACGTCCCCGTAACTTGGCGGTTCGGCAAAAGCGACCGATAGAGTAAGTACTAAGCTTAGAAAAAAATAAGTCCCGAGGTCTATTTGTTTGAGAAAAGGCGATGCTCCAGCATGACCAGAGTAAAAGTGCAAAAGAGTAAAAGAGTAAACCGAATCAGGCAAAGTTCAAAAACTAATAAAACTTGCGTTTTGGGATTTGGCTTGCAAGATTCTTTATGTGAGTTCGTGTGTTGAAGCATATTTTATTGTGTCTGGGGAGAGCCATTCTCTATTGGTGCCTTATAACTTAACACACTCACCGGTAAAATTTCCACTCAAAATATAGAAAATTAAATAAATAAATGAGTGGAAATTTTACTGGTGAGTGTGTTAAATTATAAGGCATTAAAAGAGAATGACTCTCCCCAGAGACAGCGGAATAAAACTTGTGTGTTATTAATTACAGCCTGTTACATACTGACTTTAAGTTCGGTCCAGCTCAGCTTCTTTATCCGTTATCCTTCTGGGATTAATAAAATAAAGTAGCGGCCAAGCGATTTACTGTTGTTATTTTGCACTCGGATTATGAATGGAATTATGATGTAACTTAAAGAAAGGAAATAATAAGAGCAGAAATTAATATTATTAAATAATATCAATTTTAATTAGTGGTCAGCATACTTAAGAACGTCCGACGACAGTGAATTTTATTTAAACATAAACAATATGAGAGATCAGTATATGGATCAGTTGTATGCTAAAAATAGACGTCAAACCGTCTTACCACTAAATCTGTGGTCTAATTAAGTGCTAGCGTGTTACTAAGTTGAGAACACAGATTTAGTGGTAAGACGGTTTGACATCTATTTTTAGCATATAATGGATCCATGTAGTTTATGTCTAAGAAAGAAGGGAAAAGGGAGGTAACTCTGTTATTCATATTTCATATATTTTTCACTTACATTTTGGAAAGAATCTGTTCTTCAGTTTTGATTCTCAATTGGAACGATCGTAAAAACGTTACTATTGTAAGCACGCTGGACAAAATACATGGCGGCATTTCTCTCTGATAACCATCATGTTCTGAGTTCAAATGCTGTCGAGACCGACTTTACTTTCAAATTTACGGAGTCGATAGAATATGTACCAGTTGACCACTGAAATCGAAATTACTGGACATGCACCAAACATTAGAAAGAATAGCATTCTTTGGTTATTTAATATAATCTCTTGTATATTTAATATAATCTCTTTAATATAATCTCAGCGTGGTCAATGCTTATGTCGATGAGACTTGGTAGAAAAGAATGAAGGGTAGAGTTATGTTATGGAGTTAGTTTCCTTAAAAAGTGACCGCGAGGAGGTGAATGGTGTATAACAGGAAGATAACAAGGGCGGCGATCTGGCAGAAACGTTAGCACGCCGGGCGAAATGCTTAGCGGTATTTCGTCTGCGTTACGTTGTGAGTTCAAATTCCGCCGAGGTCGACTTTGCCTTTCATCCTTTCGGGGTCGATAAATTAAGTACCAGTTGCGTACTGGGGTCTATGTAATCGACTTAATACCTATGTCTGTCCTTGTTTGTCCCCTCTTTGTTTAGCCCCTTGTGGGTAATAAAGAAATAGGTATTTCGTCTGCCACTACATTTTGAGTTCAAAATGCCGCCGAGGTCGACTTTACTTTTCATCCTTTCGGGGTCGATAAATTAAGTACCAGTTACGCACTGGGGTCGATGTAATCGACTTAATACGTTTGTCTGTCCTTGTTTGCCTCCCCCACTATGTTTAGCCCCTTGTGGGCAATAAAGAAATTAGAGGAAGATAACACAAGAATGGGTCAGAGTAGGTTATGTAACGGGGTGTGGCAAAGGAAGATGGCTCCAGGAAAGAATGACAGTAGCCGAAGTTGTAGAGAACATATTTATTTCTTCATTACATCTAATTAAAGCCAAACCACGACGGGCAGGCGTGTATAAAAAACAGTCAGAAAGCATACGAAATAACTGAAAATAATACATATATATAGATGTATATATTCTTTTATTCGTTTGTCATTTGACTACGGCCATGCTGGGGCACCGCCTTTAGTCGAACAAATCGACCCCAGGACTTATTCTTTGTAAGCCTAGTACTTATTCTATCGGTCTCTTTTGCCGAACCACTAAGTTACGGGGACGTAAACACACCAGCATCGGTTGTTAAGCGATGTTGGAGGGACAAACACAGACACACAAACATATACATATATATATATATACTCTTTACTCTCTTTTACTCTTTTACTTGTTTCAGTCATTTGACTGCGGCCATGCTGGAGCACCACCTTTTTTTAGTACTTATTCTATCGGTCTCTTTTTGCCGAACCGCTAAGTGACGGGGACCTAAATACACCAGCATCGGTTATCAAGCAATGCTAGGGGGACAAACATAGACACACAAACACACGCATACATATATATATACATATATACGACAGGCTTCTTTCAGTTTCCGTCTACCAAATCCACTCACAAGGCATTGGTCGGCCCGGGGCTATAGCAGAAGACACTTGCCCAAGATGCCACGCAGTGGGACTGAACCCGCAACCGTGTGGTTGGTTAGCAAGCTACTTACCACACAGCCACTCCTGCGCCTATATATATATATATATACGACGGGCTTCTTTCAGTTTCCGTCTACCAAATCCACTCACAAGGCTTTGGTCGGCCCGAGGCTATAGCAGAAGACACTTGCCCAAGGTGCCATGCGGTGGAACTGAACCCGGAACCATGTGGTCGGTAAGCATGCTACTTACCACACAGCCACTCCTTTATGAAGTTTTTGAACTGACTACGGTAATCCCTCTATTTCTTTACTACCCACAAGGGGCTAAACACAGAGGGGACAAACAAGGATAGACAAACGGATTAAGTCGATTACATCAACCCCAGTGCGTAACTGGTACTTATTTTATCGACCCCGAAAGGATGAAAGGTTAAGTCGACCTCGGCGGAATTTGAACTCAGAACGTAACGGCAGACGAAATACGGCTACGCATTTCGCCCGGCGTGCTAACGTTTTTGCCAGCTCCCTCGCCCTATCGCGGTTCGCCTATCACGGTTTATTATTTAAGCTTACGTCGATTCTTCAGTGGTGTTGTTTTACATTTATAATAAAATAAATATATACAAATTATTCAAATAATTTTTTAAATAATATACAGTACAGTACTGTTTCTACTTCGTGGATTTTCACCTATTGTGGGATGTTTTGGAACGTAACACCCGCGATAGTCGAGGGTTTACTGTAAACTGTAACATGTTTTCAAATGTAAGGTTAATATATCCTTGTAGTGAAAAGGGGACTGGGAACTTTGACAAGGATCTGGTCTAACACTGGGACACATTCGTTATTTAGGGTAATGGAAGCGACAGTCAGGACTGGTGCCTTTGTTATGTAGAAGCGTGTTGTGCGTGTGTGCATAAAATGTAAAAACACTGCTGTGACGAGTTGTGTCCCTTTGTATTTCAAGGGAGTTTAGTCATTCGATAAATCTAGATCAGAGGTTCTCAAACATTTTGGGCCACCGCCCCTCTCATGGCCACATAATACCCTCAGCACCTCCACCCCTATTTTTATGTATGAATAAATATTTTATATTTTACTAATTTATATATACTATGAATCATTTGATATTTAATATAATATTATATATTTTGTATACAATGCTATGCTTTTATTCCTTTATTTGTTTCAGTCATTTGACTACGGCCATGCTGGAGCACCGCCTTTAGTCGAGCAAATCTACCCCAGGACTTATTCTTTGTAACCCTAGTACTTATTCTATCTATTCCCTTTTGCCGAACCACTAAGTTACGGGGCTGTAAACACACCACCATCGGTTGTCAAGCGATGCTGGGGAGACAAACACAGATACACACACATAATAATAATAATTGTTATTATTATTATAATTATTATTATTATTATTATATTATTATTATTATAGTTATAATAAAAATAAGTGCAGAATCTGTGGACAAAACGGTAAAACCATATGGCATATTACCAGCCAATGTACGCCACTAGCTCAGAAGGAATATGAGACGTTACGACAATATAACCAGGCTTGTCCATTGGACACTTTGCTACAAGTATGGACTTGAGAGAATAAAAAATTGGTACGACCACAGACCTGAAGGCATCATCGAAAATGGAAATGCAAAGATCGTATGGGATTTTATGATTCAGTGTGACCATGAGATAGAGAATAGGAAGCTGGACATAGTCTTAATTGAGAAAGAAAACAAACGATGCTGGATCATAGATATAGCATACCCCAGCTGCCAACAAGGTATGCGATAAGGAAGAAAGAAAAGTCGAGAGATATGACAGGTTAGCTTGGGAAGTCAAGCAATTGTGGTCGATGAAAAGGTGGTAGTATTACCAATAATTGTTGGAGCCCTGGGAACTGAGCAAAAATCTCAAGAAGTACATGAGACAAATAGGGGCTGCAATAAGGGTGGAGCACTTGAGGAAAACAGCACCGCTTGGAACCGCTCGAATACTCCGGAAGGTGCTCGAAAAATAAGAGGTGTTACCTTAGTTCACTGATAATATCGAAAAATACCTTAGGAATGAGAACCCAGGTTCGAAATTTCCCCAAGACACCTGATTGAAAGCTGGAGGGTATATTAGCTGAAACGTTGTGTTAACAACAAACAAGATGAGGACAAATATCCATCAAATGTAAATAATTTAAGTTGTATCTTATATTGTAATGATGAAAATAAAGGGCCAGAAGGGCAGCGAGCTGTCAGAATCATTAGCACGCCAGGTGAAATGTTTAGCAATATTTCATCTGCCGTTATGAGGTCGACTTTCAGGGTAGATAAATTAGGTACCAGTCAAGTACTGGACTCGATCTAATTGACTGGCACCTTCCCCCAAAATTTCGGGCCTTGAGCCTAGAGTAGAAAAGAAATGTTAGCACACCGAGTGAAATGCTTTGCGGTATTTCATCTGCCGCTACGTTCTGAGTTCAAATTCCGCCAAAGTCGACTTTGCCTTTCATCCTTTCGGAGTCAATAAATTAAATACCAGTCAAGTACTGGGGTCAATCTAATTGATTGGCCCCTCCTCCAAAATTTCGAGTCTTGTGCCTACAGTAAAAAAAATAATAAATAAATGGCCAGTTCAACAATTTTTTTTTTTACCTTTCTTCAATTTTAATTACTACACACCACCATTACACAGTAATCCCTCACCATACCACGCACTCAATACATCACATATTTTTCTGGTTAATATATTTTTTTTACTTGTTTCAGTCATTTGACTGTGGCCATGCTGGAGCACCGCCTTTAGTCGAGCAAATCGACCCCAGGACTTATTCTTTGTAAGCCTAGTACTTATTCTATCAGTCTCTTTTGCCGAACCACAAAGTTACGGGGATGTAAACACACCAGTATCGGTTGTCAAGCGATGTTGGGGGGACCAAACACAGACACAAACATATACATACATACATACACACACACACACACACATATATATATATATATACACATACATACAACGGCTTCTTTCAGTTTCCGTCTACCAAATCCACTCACAAGGTGTTGGTCGGCCCGAGGCTATAGTAGAAGACACTTGCCCAAGTTGCCACGCATGGGACTGAACCCAGAACCATGTGGTTCATAAGCAAACTACTTACCACACAGCCACTCCTACGCCTAGGATTATATGTAAATTCATATCATCGACTCCTCAGTATATCGCGGGTTTCTGTGACCAATTGGTATTTAGATTTTTTTAGATTTTAATTATTTCTGTGGGAGGTTTCGGGGTTAATATAGGGCGTAACAAATATCAGAAAATCAAAAAAAAAATGTGTGTAATAGGTGTAAAACAACTTCCTATGAACGAATATGAAAAAAAAATTTCGCGCACGCGAAAGGGGGGTGGGGGAGAGGCCTCGGAAAATTCACATCGGGAAGTTCCGAAAGCGTCTGAGGAGCTGACCCGGGCACCAAAACAAAAAAAAAATAGTGTAATATGTGTAAAACAACTTGCTCTAAACGAATATGACAAAAAAAAATGCGCTCTCGCGAAAGAGGGGTGGGGGAGAGGCCTCGGAATATTTATATCGGGAATTTCCGAAAGCGTCTGAACCGGGCACAAAAACAAAAACAAAAACAGCGTAATAGGTGTAAAACAACTTGCTCTAAACGACTATCATGAAAAAAATGCGCGCTCGCGAAAGGGGGGTGGGGGAGAGGCTTCGGAAATTTCACATCTTCAGTCCACGGCCTTTAAACTAAGAAAAAATAGTGTAATTGGTGTAAAACTACTTGTTCTAAACGAGTATCAAGAACACACACTCACACATGAATCATAAACTCCGTATTTCGCAAAAAAAAAAAATAAAGAGAAGAAATTCTGGAAAAAGTGAAGAAATGTTGGATCTCATTCCTTGGTTAAAGCTATTTTAAACATTAAATTTATGCTTTTCTTTGAAATAGTTCAGATATATGCAATTCTTCTCACTTATTAAGATGCATTTATCAGAAAAAAAGAGACAGAAAAAATTATTATTTTGTGTCAATCCTTCCCTAATTATCCTTTATTAATTAGTTTTGGCGTGTATTTTTTTCCCAAATTTATTTTTTCACCTTTACAACACTGTTTAGTAAAGCAATTAATTATCTTTATAATTTGCATATTTGACTTATTAATCAAAATTCTCTAGATGTAATATATACTAAGTAATGCATCCTTCATTTATGTGTTCCGTTCTGTATTATGCATGCGTGACTGTTTGTATGTAAGTGTGTTTAACTGTGCACATGAATGTGAATATTAAAGAACATATTTATTTACTATGATTGTTATTTTCAGAACAAATAAATCTTTTGGCTGTTATGTTATTGATGTTATTATTATTGCTAGTTAAAGGGTGGTGACTTGGCTGAATATTTTGAGTCTTGTAGTATGTAGTTGTGTTAGTCAATATTCTGAGTTCAAATCCAACTCATTTCTTTATCATCATTATCGATGGACCACTCAAAGAGGTATGTATACATTATCATTTTCGTAACATAATTTCTGTAGTATTTCAAGATGTTTCTGACACGTATTTTGATTCACATGGCGGAGATCCAACATTTCTTCACTTTTTCCAGAATTTCTTCTCTTTATTTTTTTTTTTTTTGCGAAATACGGAGTTTATGATTCATGTGTGAGTGTGTGTTCTTGATACTCGTTTAGAACAAGTAGTTTTACACCAATTACACTATTTTTTCTTAGTTTAAAGGCCGTGGACTGAAGATGTGAAATTTCCGAAGCCTCTCCCCCACCCCCCTTTCGCGAGCGCGCATTTTTTTCATGATAGTCGTTTAGAGCAAGTTGTTTTACACCTATTACGCTGTTTTTGTTTTTGTTTTTGTGCCCGGTTCAGACGCTTTCGGAAATTCCCGATATAAATATTCCGAGGCCTCTCCCCCACCCCTCTTTCGCGAGAGCGCATTTTTTTTGTCATATTCGTTTAGAGCAAGTTGTTTTACACATATTACACTATTTTTTTTTTTGTTTTGGTGCCCGGGTCAGCTCCTCAGACGCTTTCGGAACTTCCCGATGTGAATTTTCCGAGGCCTCTCCCCCACCCCCCTTTCGCGTGCGCGAAATTTTTTTTTCATATTCGTTCATAGGAAGTTGTTTTACACCTATTACACACATTTTTTTTTTTATTTTCTGATATTTGTTACGCCCTATATTAACCGGTTTCGGAACATAACACCCGCGATAGTCGAGGGATTACTGTATACCCTTTCTGCTATGTTGTCAGTATAACAAGGACGAAAAATACGTGTAGAATCACGTTTGTAAACAACAAACAACAGATTCTTCACAAACACAGCTGTGAACACAACACTTGAATAAATAATCATTTATCATGAAACTTATTTAATTTTTTGTATTTACCTCTTTTTTTTTTAGTTTTCTTCATTTATTTTTCTTTATTATTTTTTTCTTTGTGGGCATTATTTCATTCCTGTTCTTATTAAACTCCTTCATTTTATTATATCACTGTTTTCCTTCTCCATTCAAAAGCTAAGAAATCACTCATCCCAGAATGAAACGTGGAGATATTTCAGAGTTCTCCAAAGAATTATCTAAATTACGAAAATCCAGAAAACAATGGAAATTATTATCGGACAAAGAAATCAACCAATGTTTGGCAAATATTACAGAAACATTTAAACAAAAGCCTCCTTTGTTTCAACGCCAACAATATATAAACATCGTCATTTTGATAATAAAACTAACATCTACAGTCTTATTAGCACTTGGTGTTATTATCGTATATTTTCCAGACAGTCAGTTCTCTCAGAAACTTATTTCAGGAATGGATGCTACCTATGCTTGGTGGCTTCTGAATCATGCTTACATCTGGCAACGATGGATTCGTTATTTAACGCTACCTGTTCAACCTCTACTCGTTCAAATTATCGGTATGTTGTCTGTCTTCAATGACCATTTTTTTCTTCTTTTTTAATTCTCCATGTTCCATATTCTTAGTTCTTTCTCAGCTTTTTGGCATTCTTCCGAATGTTCTATTGGACCTTGTAGTGTGCGACCAATTGAAGCACTTGGTGCTGCAGTGACATTTTTCTTTCTTTCTTTCTTTCTTTCTTTTTCTTTCTTTCTTTCTTTTCTCTTTTCTCTCTTTTTTCTCTCCCTTCTTTGTTTTTTTTCCGCTTTTTTTTTTCTATTCTTTGTCTTTCTTTTGCAAGAGCTTATATTATGGAAGAATCATGACTATTGTCTGGGATTTATATTTCAATGTGGTTTTCAAGAAGTACTTCCCCGTCCCCGAAACTTTCCCGAAAGTAATTCCTCGCCCTCGTCCTTGGAACTTTCCATGAAGTAATCCCTCTCATCGGAACATTCCAGGATATAATTTCTCCCCTTCCTCGAGACTTTACAAGAAGTCCTCTCTCGTCCCTGGAACTTTCCAGGATGTAATTCCTCACCCTCATCCTCGGAACTTCCGAGGAGAGGGATTTACTTCCTGGAAAGTTCCGAGTCGGGGAGGAATTACTCCCTGGAGAGTTCCGAGGAGAGAGATTAATCAATTCCTGGAAAGTTCCGAGGAGGGCGGATTGCTTCCTGGAAAGTTCTGAAAAGGGGAGGTATACTTCCAGGAAAGTTCCAAGGAAGAGGGGAGGAATTACTTCCTGAAAAGTTCGGGGGGGGGGAAGTTCCGAGGAGGGGGGGAGAAATTACTGTACTATGGATCCCCTGATTTATTATTTTGCTTTTGTGGACCCCCAAAATCTTATGTGGACCCCCAGAGGTCATATGGAGAACAATATGTGTCTTAACAGTTCTTTCACTTTTTGTATTTGACAACTGTTGCTTTAAGATAATCTTATTGAGCTCTCTACGTATAGAGAAAGAGGCACAGAAAGAGAGAGACATCATAGCAACTGTTTTGGCTGACTATCATCCTGTACTCACCTCGTTGCCATCGAAAGAGTATGTGCCGGCTGTCTGAGCAACTTGTTGCTTTTAATGGTGGAAGAAACAGGAAAAAATATTACAAAAATAGCGATTCTCACTTTGAAACTGACAATTTTGAAAATCTTTTTAGATTATGGAATGCCCCGCTTTCTCTTGTATCCATGTTTAAAATTTCAGCATGCTCACATGAACAATACTCGAATTATAAGCACACAAACAGACAGACAGAACAGAATTTATATATTAGATATATATATATGTATACATAAACTGGTTTCCATGCCAGTGGCATGTAAAAAGCACCATTTGAGCATGATCATTACCAGTATCGCCTTACTGGCACGTGAAAAAAACATTCGAGCGAGATCATTGCCAGTACCGCCTGACTGGCCCTCGTGCCGATGGCACGTAAAAGCACACACAACACTCTCGGAGTGGTTGGCGTTAGGAAGGGCATTCAGCTGTAGAAACTATGCCAGATCAAGACTGGAGCCTGGGGCAGCCTTCTGGCTTCCCAGATCCCAGTCGAACTGTCCAACCCATGCTAGCATGGAAAGTGGACGTTAAACGATGATGATGATGATGATACACACACACACACATATGATGTTGCGTCTGACACTAGATCCGTTGCAATCAGGACTTCCATAGACTAATGATGGCCATATTGACAACAAATACAACAACAGTTACAAATTTAACACAATATCATTTAATGCCCAAATATGGCAATTATTTTGCAGGTCACCATCAATCCAACTGTTTCATCAATAATCCCCTCTCATCTAATCCGTACACTGACAGATGCGATCTTTGTGAGAACATCACTGATGTTAGACAAGATTCACAAATGCAGTTCTTGTCTCCTCTTCTCATCAGAGTATGTAGACATTTTTTGTTATTTTGCTTTTTTTTTTAGATATTTTATTTGTCTTGTTCCTATTTTGGTTTTGTTTATTATCTTAAAAAGAAAACTCTCTTGTGAAAACTGTTTTTGTCGGTGTATAAGATACACTTCTCTTATTTCTAAATGCATCCAAAACGTTATATACATATGTGCAGCACCGTTTGCGTGGCAGGTTTTCTACAGCTGGATGCCCTTTCTGCTGCCAACCCTTACCTGTTTGCAAGTGAGACAATCCTTTCCCTCGTCTCTATTAAAGAAGGCACTAACACTTTCACACACACACACATACACACAATGGGAAATTCTGCCTACCAAAATCAATCAGAATGCTTCGATTGGCCTGAGGTTGTACCAGAAGACACTTGCCCAAGCTACCACACAATGGAACTGAACCCAAGCCCATATGGTTGAGAAGCAAGCTTCCTAACCACACAGCCACACGATAATTCCCTTGTGCCTAATCTGGCAGAGTTACAGAGAGGAGATGAGTGTCATAGGATAAGAATTTGGATGAGCACAAGTCCACCTGGTCCAATAATTGTTACTATTAATAAAATATGGGAAACAATTCAAAGTATTGATCTCTTTTAACCCCTTGACGCTGGTATTACCCAAAGCATGCGAGACACTGCTCTGGGTTTTTTTTTATCTAATGAGGCCACACTGTAGTGTGATGGAGGAAAAGGACAACAGAAAAAGAAGCAAATGGGAGAAAGAAATACAAAAGGCCTGACCTGTTGACCTCGGAGGAATCAGCGGTCACTCTCACGAAATAGACACATCTTTTCTCACTGCCGTCTCTACTCTAACTCACCACACATGCTTCCTGCCCATGCATGCCCTCTGCCTGTCTCACCGGTCCCTGCAAGCCTTACTTCCGTCCACCTCATCTGCAATCCCCTCCACCAACACTACATAGCTCCATCACAGCCCATAACACTACTTACACCACACACAAACACAAGTGCCAATGAGCTCATGTCTATTTACGTTCACAGTTACAATAACATAGCGTCGTACATTTATGTCTACCGGTTTATGAAAACGAACCATGTGAAGCTATTTATCATAATATGATATGCACGAGTTATTCTGCTCAAGTTCAAAAAATAGCTTGCGTGTGGTACAGCTCAAAACACGGTATTATGCCTGTAAAGTATCCGCATGTCATTGGTCTACTGCTGGTCTACCTGCTATGCAGGTAGTTTATCCTGACTCCCTCTGATTTTTAGTTCATGCAATTGAAAAAAACCATATTATTTATGGGCCATTAAAATGTTAAGTTGAGAAAAAAAGTCCATGCGCCGAACTTGTGCCAAATGGTTTCGCCATCAATGTTGAACTTTACTGTGAGTAACTTGATCGAGTCTATGATGCACTAGTTGAAAAGTACCCAAAACTTGTTCATTGAAAATGCAGTTTGCTTCAGCAAGACAATGCAAAGCCACATACAACCAGAAAGAACAGTGACAAGATTGAAGACTAGGACGGTGTGGAAGTTCTGCTACATTCAGCCTATAGTCCAGACGTTGCTCCATCTGACTACAGTCTCTTCCGATCAATGCAGCACTATATGAAAGGTCGCTGATTTGAGTCATTCAATGAAGTTGAATAAGCCTGTCAGGAATTTTTCAATTCAAAGCTGAAGGATTGGCACTTCGACCAAATCCGAAAGCTTGGAGATTGTGGGCAGAAAGTCATGGAAAATGATGGTCTTTATTTTGAAGAATAGTTATGGTTGTTTTTGAATAAATTCTTGCATAAAAAATCATTAATTTAACATAGCACACAAACTTTTTCCTCAACCTAGTACTATTGTGGATCTCCTGATTTATTATTTTGTTCTTGTGGACCCCCAGGGGTCATATGGAGAACTACTGCTCTAGTTGGTGGTAGAGGGATTCCTTTCTGAGTCATTAGCCAAGTCAAGGTAAAAGACATTTTTCTCCTTTACACTTCAAACTCTCCATCGAAATTTCATGTTTATTTATGCTCCAAACACCAGCATAGCAACACTTGCAGACGTTTGAGCGGAGGGGGAAGTCATGAAGTCACTGGAATGGTCACAAACGACAACGAAGAGAGATTGACTAATAAACAATCAACTAATTGCTTGACTAACACATTAAACAAATGATTGATTAATTAGTTGGTTAGATATTTAAGCAACTGATTAACAATAAAGAAGTGGAATTGAACCAGTGCCTGTGTTTATTATTATTATTGGTGAAGGTGTATGGCTTAGTGGTTTGGAGTATTCAGCTCACAATCGTAAGGTCGAGAGTTCAATTCTCGGCAATGCCTTGTGTCCCTGAGCAAGACACTTTATTTCACATTGCTCCAGGCCACTCAGCTGGCAAAAATGAGTAGTACCTGTAATACAAAGGGGCCAGTCTTGTCACACTCTGTGTCACTCTGAATCTCCCTGAGAACTACATTGAAAGTACACGTGTCTGTGGAATACTCAACCACTTGCACATTAATTTCTTGAGAAGGCTATTCCGTTGGTCATGAGTTCAGTTCCCAGCAATACCTTGTTTCCTTGAGCAAGACACTTTATTTCACGTTGCTTCAGTCCACTCAGCTGGCAAAAATAAGTAGTACCTGTACTTCAAAGGGCCACTCTTGTCACACTCTGTGTCACACTGAATCTACCCGAGAACTACATTAAAGGTACACATGTCTGTGGAGTACTCGGCCACTTGCACATTAGTCTCTAGAGGAGGCTATTTCATTGATCGTATCGACTGGGACCCTCGTTGTTACAACCAATGGAGTGCCAGTTTGTTATTATCGACATCATGACTCTCCTTAGACACAACAAAATTTGTTTCAATGCATGAATTCACATCAAGAATCTCACAAACAAAATACAAAAAAAAAAACTAAGTTATTTGACCAAATAATCCATTATTTCCAATATTAATTGTAACAAAGGCAGAGCATTTCATCAGAAACACGATAACAAAAGAGACAAACAGCGAAATCACCTCCTGGACAGGACACCAGTCTATCTTAGGCAACATTTCCAGATAACGCTATATCTAATTCTAGACTGTTCAGTGAACTGATGTCTGTTATGGAATTAAATCAATTGGTAAAATGAACAGCAGATCAATACCAAAGCCTTTGGCTACAACCAAATTGATAGAAATTACATGATGGATATAACGACACTCTAAGATGACAGAGTGCTGTTGTTATTAATTTTGATGCTGGGACTGGTTGATTCGCTGTAACATCTTTAAATATGGCATCTGTGATACTGAGAGCTATGATTAAGAGATGGATGAAGAAAACAGCAGTGGTGGTGGTGGTGTGCTTCTTGAAAATTATATAAAAGCAGGACATGAATTCTCTATTACCGAAACTCTCTTCTCGTATTACAAGATTTCCTCCGTTTGAGGATTTGCTTTCAGTTGCCATGTGATCAACAGATTATTAAATCAACAGAAAAAGTTCCTTCTAACTTATACACAAACATACACATACATACATACTAATATATATATATATATATACATACTAATATATATATATATATATATATATATATATATGCACACATATACATATATACACATATATATACATATATATATATATATATATATATATTATATATATATATATGCAAACATATATACATATATATGCATATATTTACATATATATATATAATATATACATGTATATATACATATATATGCATATATACTTATATATATACATATTATATATATATACATATATATATATATATACATGCATATATACATGTATATGTATATATATACATATATACATGTATTTGCATATATACTTATATATATGCATATATATATACATATATATATATATATATATACATATATATATATACATACATATATATATGCATATATATATACATATATATATATACATACATACATGCATATATATATATATACACACGCACACACACACACACATACAAAAAGCGAAAAATGCTTTGTTGATGAATTTATGCTTTTGTTATATACATTTTGCAGTCACGGCTGTATGATTAAGAAGTTCACTTTGCAACCACATAGTTTTGGGTTCAATCCCACTGTATGGCACCTTCTACTATAGCCCCAGACAGACTATAGCCCCAGACAAATCCCTGTGAGTGGATTTGGTTGATGGAAAGTGAAAGACGCCCATACATACATATATATACATATATATAGGCGTAGGGATATAACAGGGTTGCACCATCTGAAGTCATTACCTGTTCTGATTCATGGCCCACTTCCTGCACTCGTGATGTTTCATCAACCAAGAAGAGGAGATAGAAGGTTCAGTGAAGGAGTTCTTTGCCTCAGAAGACAAGAACC
>NC_043003.1:10804094-10816594 GCF_006345805.1 Octopus sinensis
CAAGTATGTGTGTGTGTGTGAGTGTACCTCAACAAATATATATATATATATATATATATATATATATATATATATATATATATATATATATATATATAATATATATATATATATATATATATATATATATATATACTATCGCAGGATGCTGGGCCTCATAGAGGAAATAACAATGGACCAAGATGTCTGGTGATATGAGGCTCTTGAGAAGACCCCTACACGTCAGCAAAATTGAGTTCTAGAAGTGCTGTGTGTCCCACCCACACGTAACAAGAAAACTTCTCACACACCCTACCACAACAAACCAATCTACATCCTTTCTCTTCCTCGCATTTCCACTCCATGCATCATGCTTACCTCCCACTCCTCAATCCTGTCCTCACTGTATCATTGCTCTCCGCTAACCCCTGACCTGTGTGTTCCACCCACATGCCCTGTCTCACTGTTCCACTGCAATCTGTTAGCCCCTGAACTGAGTGCTCCATCCACATGTAACAAGAAATCTTTTCACACACCCTACCCCAACAAACAATCTACTTATTTTCTCTTCCTCACATTTCATCCTTCATACACGACTCCTACCTCTCACTCCCCAATCCTGCCCTCACGGCCCTGTTTCTCTGTATCATTGCTATCCGGTAGCCATCCCTCTTGCCAATCTATATACCCAGGTTTTCACCACTCACTTTCTCTCCCCACTCTCTAATCACGTTTCTTTGACAATATCCTACCACTTATATGACCTTCGACCCTCAAGGGTATGCCCTGACACTTGCCACCATCTATATCTCTCTCTTCTTTTACTCAACCATCCCATTTATACTCTGATCCTCCATCCCTTGTGAGTATGCCTGGCACTTTGCCACCATCTCTATCCTGCTGTCTCCCATTCTCTCTCTCCTTTTGCACTTTGCAGGAACATACCTGTTTCTATCCACATTCCTGATCTTTCTCTCTCTCTCTCTCCTAGGGTTGATTTGTGTGTGTTTGCCTCCAGTGCCAAAAAGTTCTACTGTCACAATAGGTTGGATGCCCAGTCAATCGTGCTAAATCGGTGGTTCCCAAACTTTTGGGGGCTGCCGTCCCCTTCACACTTGAGCCATATTCCTAGCGTCCCCTGCCCCAACTCAACACCACAAACATAGACTACTTTCTGCAGCAAATTCAGAACAACAGTATTTCACAAATAAAACTTAACCTAACGAACCCATTATTTCTTTTTTGGTGGTGGGGGTACATCCATTGCCCCGCTTTTGACCAGCCTATTATTGCCCCAATTTTCTTCAATGCCCTTCTTGATCTTTCCACCACCCACAGAGGGGCAGTACTGCCCACTTTGGGAACCACTGTGCTACATTATCGGCTATTGTGTACTAAGGCGGCGAGCTGGCAGAAACGTTAGCACACCGGGCGAAATACGTAGTCGTATTTCGTCTGCCGCTACGTTCTGAGTTCAAATTCCGCCGAGGTTGACTTTGCCTTTCATCCTTTCGGGGTCGATAAATTAAGTACCAGTTACGCACTGGGGTCAATGTAATCGACTTAATCCCTTTGTCTGTCCTTGTTTGTCCCCTCTGTGTTTAGCCCCTTGTGGGTAGTAAAGAAATTATTATCGGCTTCCAAACTTCTACATCAAAAACTGTCTCACTGAGTCAAGCGCATGTACCTAACATTTAATAGAACAACAATATGGAAACAGCTGCTGTTAGGAAATATGTTACTCAAGGCATGTTTCAAAAAATTACCTGCATATAAAGTTTTTTAAAAAAATCAATATTTCTAATGGGTTATAGCCAAGACTTGTCGATATTTATCACCTGGAAAGTCACAAAAGCACTTACAGAACTAACAGTTTTCTAAAATATATCTTGGGCATCTGCAGTACACACACACAAACACACATAAAAAACAAGCTGGACAGTCATGGACATATCTTAATGATTTTATAGCTGCTATCAACATCCAAGCTTATCTGCAGTGACCAAGGGACTTAGACTTATACAAAAACACTAGAACACACTTATAACCATGGTAATTTGCATGTTGTCTTATTTTAGGATGGTCATTTTTTCCAGATAAACAGACAATATATATATATATAGGTGCAGGAGTGGCTGTGTGGTAAGAAGCTTGCTTGCTTACCAACCACATGGTTCCAGGTTCAGTCCTATTGCATGGCACCTTGGGAAAGTGTCTTCTACTATAGCCTCGGATCAACCAAAGCCTTGTGAGTGGATTTAGTGGACAGAAACTGAAAGAAGCCTGTCGTATATATATATAAAATTAATATATAAATATATGCATATATACCTACATATATATGCATATATACATGCATATGTGGGTACAGGACATCAAAAAGACGTTGAACACAATTAGAAACAAAAACATAGAAACAAACTTTTTTCACACAACGAAAAAACAAACAGAGAAACAAGACATACAACATAAAGAATATTCCCCTTCTTCAGTTGTCCCTGTTTCAACTACCCCACGTTTCGAAGGCAAGGACAAGACGTGACTTCATTGAAACAGTCTTTCTTGCAAAGCAAATTAAATAAAATTTGGGATATTTTGTGGAGGGTAAAAGTGGTAACAAAAACAGGACAGTGAGAACAAAACAGTAAAACACAGAACAATGAGAACAAAACAGTAAAAACAAATGATGAGGGCTGTTAAGCCAATACGATGCAAAAATATATGTATATATACATATGTATATAGTATATATATGTATATATATTGCCAGCGCTGCCATGGCTGGCTTCTGTGCCGGTGGCACGTTAAAAGCACCAACCGATCATGGCCGATGCCAGACTCCCCTGGCACCTGTGCCGGTGGCACGTAAAAAGCACCCACTACACTCGCGGAGTGGTTGGTGTTAGGAAGGGCATCCACCTGTAGAAACACTGCCAGATCAGACTGGAGCCTTGTGCAGCCCCTGGCTTCCCAGACCCCGGTCGAACCGTCCAACCCATGCTAGCACGGAAAACGGACGTTAAACGATGATGATGATATATATACACACACATACATATATCTTTTTTATGTAAATTCAATCATGTTTTATGTATTACATCGATATTTGTCTATTCATATATATTTATTTTATTCTGGAATTTTTATTTCCATTTTATAGAGAATATATATATTTATATAAGTTTTGAAAGTGTATTTTAATTATGTTCTTTTAGACTCCACATGTGTTGCCTCCATAAAAATATCATTCTGAATATAGCTCACAACGAGCACTACATCCTCCTATCTGTATATTAATGGGAGTTATTGTTAACATTAACAAGCTCTAAAATAAACTATATATTTTACTAGCAGTATCGCCCGGCGTTGCTCGGGTTTGTAAGGGAAATAACTATATAAGCATTTTTAGAGAGTTACTTCCCTTATAGATGCCAATTCGGGCTTTCTTAGCCATTTCTGTTTTGGTGTCTTCAAGCCATGAAGTCGTTGTTCTAAAAGAACGCTGGTCTCCTTGACAACGCTTTACGACGTTGATTTCCTTAAACTCCCTTCCCCACAGCTTCACGAGGGAGGGAAGAAGGGGGAGAAGCAAACACAGGTGCAGGTGTTTGAGCGTCGACGCCAACTCCGCCGCCATCGACACACGAAAAATTATGCATTAAAATGGAATAAAAAATGATGTTAAATTATTTTTTAAATCGTAGACTCATCGTAGACGCGCGCTAATAGCCAGACGGGCTCGATATGAATCACGACTATAAGATACCCGAATTTGGTTAAACTGCACCGCAAAATGTGGGAGTAGTTAGGAATCTAAATCGAAGGGGACAGACACTCACACAACTACAGTTTTATATATATAGATTTAAACCCAGCAAGCCAAGTGGGATCATAACCTGTGGCCTATGCCAGGAGTGTAACTAGCCCACTTATGCGTATCTTTCCTTCACTGGACACTAAACTCTACTTGCGAAGACCTGTTGAGGCAAATGAAATCAAAATTGAATCAAATTCGATGACTGGCACCCATGCCAGTGGAGCACTAAGAGCACCATCCGAGCGTGATCGTTGCCAGACCAACTAACAGGCTTCCGTGCTGGTAGCATGTAAAAATGCTGGTGGCACGTGAAAAAACATTCGAGTGAGGTCCTTACCAGTGCCGCTGGACTGGCTCCTGTGCAGGTGGCACATAAAAAACACCATTTGAGCATGGGTGTTGCCAGTACCGCCTGACTGGCTCTCATGCCGGTGGCACGTAAAAGCACCCACTACACTCTTGGAGTGGTTGGCATTAGGAAAGGCATCCAGCTGTAGAAACCTTGCCAGATCAGATTGGAGACTGGTGCAGCCACTGGCTCTCCAGACCTCAGTCAAACCATCCAACCCATACCAGCATGGAAAGCAGATGTTAAACGATGATGATAATGATGATGATGATGAGCCAAATAAAGCTGATTTAAATGCTAACATCATCATCATCATCATCATCGTTTAACGTCTGCTTTCCATGCTGGCATGGGTTTGACGGTGCAACTGGGGTCTGGGAAGCCAGGAGGCTGCACCAGGCTCCAGTCTGATCTAGCAATGTTTCTACGGCTGGATGCCCTTCCTAACACCAACCACTCCGGATGGTACTTTTCACATGCCACCAGCATGGAGGCCAGACAAGGCTGGCAACAGCCACAGTTGGATGGTGCTTTTTATGTGCCACCGGTACAGAGGCCAGTTGGGGTGGCGCTGGCAACAGCCACGTTCAGATGGTTCTCTTACGTGCCACCGGCACTGGTATCACAGCTACAAATTCCATTGATGTTGATCGATTTCGATTTTGATTTTCACTTGCCTCAACAGGTCTTCACAAGTAGGGTTTGTGTCACAAGAAGGAAAGGTATGCATAAGTGGGCTGGCTACGTCCCAGGTAGAGGCCACGGGTTATGGTCTCACTTGTCCTGCTGGGTCTTCCCACGCACAGCATACTTCCAAAGGTCTCGGTCTCTGGTCATTTCCTCGGTGAGACCTAAAGTTCGAAGGTCGTGCTTCACCACGTTAATGCAATTAATTTTATTGACCCTTTTTTTAAATTTTTTCATTTGGCATGCTTTAATCACTTTTTATCCATCTACTGGTGTTTTGTTTTTATTTTATTTTTATTTATTGTTTTTGAGGTTATCTCCAAGTTGTTGTAGTTTGTTTTCTTTGGTTGCTGGGACGAACCATTGGTATGCTGTTACTATAGCGATTCTTGTCTTGGTGGACCGTTTCATTGGCAGCAATTTCTTCGTCATAGCTAAGAAAGATTTGAAAGAAAGAAAAAGAAAAAAGAAAAAAAGAAAAACTAAAATGAAAGCTGTCGGTATTGGTAAACTAAATTAATTACATTATTTACATTATTTACATTTGACAGATATTTGTCCTCGTCCTGTTTGTTGTTAACATAACGTTTCAGCTGATATACCCTCCAGCCTTCATCAGGTGCCTTGAGGAAATTTCGAACCTGGGTTCAAACCTGATGAAGGCTGGAGAGTATATCAACTGAAACGTTGTGTTAACAACAAACAAGATGAGGACAAATATCCATCAGATGTAAATAATGTAAATAATGTAAATAATTCCTCATCTCTTAAATATAGAACTGTATTGGTAAACTAAAGTCAAACAAAAAAGAAAACAAAGAGAAAAAAGCAATCTTTAAACTTTGTCCCTTAATTTCAAACCCTTTAAATTTATAAACCTTTTAAGATACGAAACTAATTAAGCTGGTTAGTTATTGTCATCTATCATTCACTTGTTTCAGTCATTAGATTGTGGCCATGCTGGGGCACCACCTTGAAGGGCTTTAGTCTAACGAATTGATTCCAGTACTAATTTTTTAAAAATCTGGTTCTTATTCTATCAGCCTCTTTTGCTGAGCTGCTGAGTTATGGGGATGTAAACAAACCAACACTAGTCGTTAAGCAGTGGTGAGGGACAAAGACACACAAACACACACACATACACACATGCATGCACACACATGATAGGTTTCTTCAGTTTTTGTCTACCATATCCACTCAGAAGGCTTTGCTCGGCCTGAGACTATAGCAGAAGACACCTGCATAAGGTGCCACACAGTGGGACTGAACCTGGAACCATGAGGTTAGGAAGCAAACTTCTTACCACACAGCCATTCCTGTGCCTATTGGTTTGGTGATAGTATTTCTTATGGGCATACTGTGTTAAATAATGCAATATATATTGGAAGCAGACAAAAATCATCATAGCAGTGGCCAGTGAGGCTGCTGGGTGCATTTCTGTATCATTGAACATTGTCAGTAACATGTAAAAGCAAATATGAAAAAAAACAATGAAAATTAGCAAAAAATATTTTAAAATTATAAAACATACAGCAGTTCAAAGTTGCCTAGGGCCTCCTTAGCTGGTGTCCGATTCCATCTCACACTGAAAATGAAAAGAAATAAATGGTGTAAGTAAAATTGGTGTAAGTAAAAGTTTGTTAGATTATGAAAATGTAGATGCTTGAAGATGTTAAACAAGTTACTTTAAGGGTCAGTCTCAAAGTGGATACAGATATGAATAATAACATATGAAACAGAGTTTTTTCCCCTAAAATTTATCAATATCAACCACAATTTCACAATTTCGCCAATGTCAACCGCAATTTTCCAATGTCAACCTCAATTTCACCAATGTCAACCTCAATCTCACCAATGTCAACTTCAATTTGGCCAATATTAATTTCACCAATGTCAACTTCAATTTGGCCAATGTCAACCTCAATTTCACCAATGTCAACTTCAATTTTGCCAATGTCAACCTCAATTTTCCAATGTCAACTTCAATTTTGCCAATGTCAACTTCAAGTTCATCAATGTCAACTACAGTCCCACTAAAGTCAACCTCAATTTCATTCTCTTCTGTTTCATTTACATTATTGTTGATCTCAATTTTGTCATTGTCAACTATAATTCCATTACTGTTTACTTAAATGAATGTCACCACAGGAGAGAAAGATTGTATTTTTATAAACAGACATTAATATCAGTAATTACAAGTTGCAGAATTGTAACAGAATGTAAACATTAACAATTTTGGGGTAGCATCACAAATTTTGTATAATATAACCACATCTAATTGAAAGCTCACTCTAAAAATGACTTACAATAACATCATTAGAGTTTAAGCATGGTTGATTATATATTTTTTCTAATCTACAATAAGTTACAAAAGGTTAATGTAATCTGATGTTTTAAACTCTAATTGTAATAAGATTAACGACTTACTCTGGTACATCACCTGGAGGCAACACAATGTTAATTATGTCGTTGATTAAATTATATTTCATGATGCGGTCACTGGATGTGGTGCTTGTCAATGAGGGAGATGCATTTACCTAGAGATGTTTCAAAATAAATAAAGTAATTAATTAAAATAAATTTTAAATAAAAAGAAATTGAAATCAGGGGTATAAGTAAATACAAATGAATAATGGAGTCTCCAAGTGGTTGCTTGACCGCTTACGAAGATGTCTGTCTGTATGTGGTAATTCAACCTGCTAGAAATAGCAACCAAATTTCCTTCACAACTCCACCACCACTATCTTGAGCCCCCCAAAAAGAAAAGGTACATAGTATAGGTGCAGGAGTGGCTGTGTGGTAAGTGGCTTGCTTACCAACCACATGGTTCCAGGTTCAGTTTCACTGCGTAACACCTTGGGCAAGTGTCTTCTACTGTAGCCTTGGGCCGACCAAAGCCTTGTGAGTGGATTTGGTAAACGGAAACTGAAAGAAGCCTGTCGTATACGTATATTTATTTATATATATATATACATATATGTATGTGTGTGTGTGTAGAATAAGTACTAGGCTTACAAAGAATAAGCTCTGGGATCGATTTGCTCGACTATAAAGGTGGTGCTCCAGCATGGCCACAGTCAAATAACTGAAACAAGTAAAAGAGTAAAAAAGAGAGAGAACGAGAGAGTAGAGTGGATAATGTTGTTTTAGAGAGACCCCTAAAATCATAGGATGATCAAGGCTGGAATGACTGTGATTATAGATTTGCACAATTAGGCTTGACCTGGGGTTAAACAAAAACAACAATGATCAATTTATAGTCAGGTAGGGGACTGTATTGCAAGTTAAGTGCCTTTATGTGACAATCTATGAGGGTTAGTGACAGGGAGAGCATCTCTGGCCATAGAAAATCTTTTGTTTCACTCAATAGTTTTGTCTGAGTTATGCAAGCTTGGAAAAATGGACATTGACATGATGACAATGGATTAGAAGACAATCAGATTGGCACCAGTGGTGGGATATATAACTAGGGCTGTGGGGTCAGGGTCATAGAGTTGGAGTTGGAAGCAATTAAGGGTAGCTGGAGTCAGAGTCGGTACAATTATACCAACTCTGACTCTGACTCACAATGTCTTTATTCTTTAATGTAAACCAGTTATAACAGAGAGGCCGACTCAAAGTACAAACATATGTGCATGTTTTATGAGATATGTAGACCACAATCACTTGATTACATAGTCAGAGGTGCCGAAAGTGGTGGTGGTGGTGGTGGTGGAAGAGGAGGAGGAGGAGGAGAGAATGGGGGGTGAGGAGAGGAGGGGAAGGAGGAGAGAAGGGGAGAGTGATGAGAGGAGGAGGAGGAGGGGAGGGGAGAGGAGGAGGATGGGTGGAGGATGAGGAGGAGGAGGAGGAGGAGGAGGAGTTTGCTTCGACTCCACAGCCCTGTATATAAGAGACCAAATTTTTGCATGGAGGCCTTGGAGATATCAAATGAAAGAAGGAATGATAGAGTAACAAGCAAACTGGAAACTGGAGCCATATTTTGGTGGGTTTACAGTAGGCATGGGCAACCTTTACCTAAAAACAGGTCCCATAAGGTATGGCTCATCATCAGGCAAACCACTAAAGAAAAAGGATTCAATGCCCATTTTCATAAGGAATGCCATTCAGAAGGTCTCGCGAGACACACTTACCCACGACTGGCTTACAGCTCATGTTGTCAAGACTGAATCTCACTGAATGAAAAAGAAATGAATGGATTATATTGAATTAGTAAGGTAGGGTTATATTCACCTCAATTAACCATGGCTTCAAAGTATTGTCAATGATTATGTCATAGCTGAAATAGAGACACAATAAATATATATATATATACATATATATATAACACCAAATAAGTTAGGGGTTGTAGGTCCAACCCACAAAGGGATAATACTTATCCAATATACTGTTGGTATAATACCCAAATTATTAATACACAAGTGTTTTTAATTGCAATGCAATAAACTCACTTATGGATGGAAGCACTCTGTCGGTTACGACGACGAGGCTTCCGGTTGATCCGAATCAATGGAACAGCCTGCTCGTGAAATTAACGTGTAAGTGGCTGAGCACTCCACAGACACGTGTACCCTTAACGTAGTTCTCGGGGATATTCAGTGTGACACAGAGTGTGACAAGGCCGGTCTTTTGAAATACAGGTACAACAGAAACAGAAAGTAAGAGTGAGATAAAGTTGTGGTGAAAGAGCACAGCAGGGATCACCACCATCCCCTGCCAGAGCTTCGTGGAGCTTTAGGTGTTTTCGCTCAATAAACACTCACAATGCCCAGTCTGGGAATTGAAACCGCGATCCTATGACCGCGAGTCCGCTGCCCTAACCACTGGGCCATTGCGCCTCCACAAACTCACTTATATTAAATGGGTGTAGGTAAAGAAATATTTTACCATTAATTTATAATACAAATAAGAAAATGGAAAAACACATTAGTTGGTTTATCAGCTTTAGGATATTAGAATGTTGACTTATTTAATTAACAAAACTGTGATTATTGTTATTATGGTTATAGTTTTGTTAATTAAATAAGTCAACATTCTAATATCCTAAAGCTGATAAACCAACTAATGTGTTTCTCCATTTTCTTATTTGTAATTATATATCATCATCATCATCATCATCATTTAGCGTCCGTTTTCCATGCTAGCATGGGTTGGACGGTTCAACTGGGGTCTGTGAAGCCAGAAGGCTTCATCAGGCCCAGTCAGATCTGGCAGTGTTTCTACGGCTGGATGCCCTTCCTAATGCCAACCACTCCATGAGTGTAGTGGGTGCTTTTTACGTGCCACCTGCACAGGTGCCAGACAGAGCTGGCAAACGGCCACGAACGGATGGTGCTTTTACGTGCCACCGGCACGGGGGCCAGCCGAGGCTGGCAGCGGACATGAACGGATGGTGCTTTTACGTGCCACCGGCACGGAGGCCAGACGGGGCGGGGCCGACAAC
The DNA here is from genome assembly GCF_006345805.1 of Octopus sinensis. Taxonomy (NCBI): domain Eukaryota; kingdom Metazoa; phylum Mollusca; class Cephalopoda; order Octopoda; family Octopodidae; genus Octopus; species Octopus sinensis. The sequence continues at coordinate 10,814,370 of NC_043003.1, forward strand.
GACCACGATCAGATGGTTCGCTTAAACACAGCTGCAATTTCCACTGATGTTGATCGACCTCAATTTTGGTTCTGCTTTCTGATATCTGATTTGATTTGGTTTGATTTTGATTTTGATTTTGACTGTTCTCACTGGTCTTGCCAGGTCTTCTCACGCACAGCATACTTCCATACGTCTCAGTCTCTAGTCATTTCCTTGGTGAGACCTAAAGTTCGAAGGTCGTGCTTCACCACCTCATCCCAGGTTTTCCTGGGTCTACCTCTTCCACAGGTTCCCTCAACTGCTAGGGTGTGGCACTTTTGCACACAACTATCTTCACCCATTCTCGTCACATGCCCATACCAGTGCAGACGTCTCTCTTGCACACCACAACTGATGCTTCTTAGGTCCAACTTTTCTCTCAAGGTACTTACACTCTGTCGATTATGAATACTAACAGTACACATCCATCGGAGCATACTGGCTTCATTTCTTGCGAGCTTACGCATATCCTCAGCAGTCACAGCCCATGTTTCACTACCATGTAGCATGGCTGTACGTACACATGCATCATACAGTCTGCCTTTTACTCTGAGCGAGAGGCCTTTTGTCACCAGCAGGGGTAAGAGCTCTCTAAACTTTGCCCTGGCTATTCTTACTCTAGCAGTTACACTTTCAGCACACCCACCCCCACTACTGACTTGGTCACCTACGTAGCGGAAGCTATCAACTACTTCTAGTTTTTCTCCCTGGAACGTGGTAGAAGTTGGTCTCTGCACATTTTCAGTGTTTATTGCTCCTGAGCATCTGCCACAGACAAAAACTATTTTCCTAGTTAGCCTTCCTTTGACATTGCTACACTTCTTATGTGTCCATAGCTTGCACTTGGTGCACCTTATAGAGTTTCTACCTATACACACACACACATCATCATTATCATCATCATCACCATTTAGCGTCCGCTTTCTATGCTAGCATGGGTTGGACGGTTCAACTGGGGTCTGTGAAGCCAGAAGGCTGCATCAGGCCCAGTCTGATCTGGCAGTGTTTCTACGGCTGGATATATATATACACACACACATATATATATATATACACATATATACATATACACACATATATATACATATATACACACACACTCTGTCGGTTGCAATGATGAGGGTTCCAGTTGATATGATCAACGGAACAGCCAGCTTGTGAAATTAATGTGCAAGTGGCTGAGCACTCCACAGACACGTGTCCCCTTAATGTAGTTCTTGGGGAGATTCAGCATGACACAGAGTGTGACAAGGATGGCCCCTTTGAACTACAGGTACAAGAGAAACAGGAAGAAAGAGTGAGAGAAAATTGTGGTGAAAGAGTACAGCGGGGTTCACCACCACCCCCTGCCGGAGCCTCATGGGGCTTCAGGTGTTATTGCTCAATAAACACTCACAACGCTCAGTCTAGGAATTGAAACCACAATCCTACAACTGCAAGTCCGCTGCCCTAACCACTGGGCCATTGTGCCTCCACACACATATATATATATATGTAAGTATATAGGACAGAAAGAACACAACAAGCGGAAATCAACAAAACACATAATGCTGAAAAACAGACGATAACAAACAACAGACGGGACAAAAACAAGATACACGGGTCATTTGCAGCCAATTTTCTCTTCAGTCAGTGTCCAGAAAGTCCTTGCAATTTTGCATTCATTGTCCCTGATCTTTCTTTCTGACCTCTCGAATCTGACGAGCACCAGGGACTCAGGCTAAAAGCATTAAATTTCTAGGAAAGGCAAACGAATGTGTACAAGAATGGGAACAAGAACAGAAACAAAAATAAAAAAGTTGGAATTATACACATATAACATATATATTTATGTACTTCTGTGAATTATATAGATATATATAATATATATAAATTAGAGAAAAACCACCATTATGTAATTCAAACAATGACAGACGTAAACCATATCATATAGAAGAAATAAAATATATTATAAAACATATATCTAGATCACAAAAAGCACAAAGTAATGAATAAACATTATATAAGTAATTATTACATAATAAGTATATTATATATTCATATTGTGAAATTTGATTCAATACTAAATTGAATTTTTCCCTGTAAGTTTGGAGTTATACTCCCTAATATTATTATATATATATATCATTAGACTCCACACATGCTTCCCCCACTCTCACATTACACACACCTCAACACCACCACACCACACACCACCATACCAT
>NC_043003.1:10819094-10829094 GCF_006345805.1 Octopus sinensis
GAGAGTAGATGTTTATTGCATTTCTTTACAGCTGTTTCGTAATCTTATTAGTTACATCATTTTTCTAATCTACTCTATTTATATATTTTCTCTCCATCATTTATTTCTTTATTGCGCAAAGGGGGCTAAACATTGAGAGGAAAAACAAGGACAGACAAAGGGATTAAGTCTGTTACATCAACCTCAGTGCGTAACTGGTACCTATTTAATTGACTCCAAAAGGATGAAAGGCAAAGTCAACCTCAGCAGAATTTGAACTCAGAATGTAACAGCAGATGAAATACCTATTTCTTTATTACCCACAAGGGGCTAAACACAGAGAGGACAAACAAGGACAGACAAACGGATTAAGTCGATTATATCGACCCCAGTGCGTAACTGGTACTTATTTAAATGACCCCGAAAGGATGAAAGACAAAGTTGACCTCAGCAGAATTTGAACTCAGAACATAACGGCAGATGAAATACTGCTAAGTATTTTGCCCGGCATGCTAACGATTCTGCCAGCTTGCCACCCTTGTGCTACCTGGATTTTCAGAATAATACAAAGGTAAACCCTAACCTCTATCACAGTCATTCTCGTTAGCCATACAATTGATGGAGTGCTTAATGTGAGATCTGCAGGGTTCTTCAAATACTTATTACTACTATGTCACAGTTACATGACCATGCAAACAGACAATCGGATATTGTTACACATCGCTGGTCACAATGCACTTTGTATTGTTTTTTAGCATTCAAATGATACCACCCCACTGGTTAAGCAAACAGGCCAACATTCCCTCTGGTCTGAAGGTGAGCCCATTGTAGAGTTAACTATTTACAGCTGAGTGAACTGGAGTAATGTGAATTGAAGGGGTTTTTCCCCACAACAATTTATAGGGGCTTGTTTCCCGCTTTCATGGCATATATATTCCCAACCTGGACGGGATGCTAGTCCATCACATCATTTTTGCCAGATGAGTGGACTGGAGCAACGTGAAATGAAGTGTTTTGCTCAAGAACACAATGCGTTACCCGGTCTAGGAATCAAAACCACAATCTTACAATCATGAGTCCAACACACTAACCACTAAGCCATATGCCTCCACGACACAACATGCTGTTCAGTCTGGGAACTGAACCCACAATCTAGCAGTCATGAGTGTGACACCCTAACCACCCTAACCAGAAGGACCTCTCGGCTGAGAGAGGGGTGTAGAGGACATACCTGGATGTATGGATTGCCACAGTTTTACTTAGCTTGATGTGCTTTCTCAAACACAGCAAACCACCAGAACTGTCAGTCTTCTAACATTTCCTCCGTGGGGCCCCAACATCTGAAGATCCTTTCTCACTACTTCATCCCACAACCTCCTGGGTCCACCTCTTCCACAGCCCAGCCCCCCCCCCGCCACAGGTGCCCTAAGATATGCAACACTTGAGAAAGGAACAGAACAGTTGAGGATATAAATACTTTTGGCCAGAGGTCTACACGGTCGAAATTGACCTGGTACAAAACCACCACAACAACAACAACAACAAAGACAACAGCAACAGCAGCAGCAGCAGCAGCAACAATAACTTCTCATATTCTTAAGCAATACAATTTAAGTTGTAACATCTTTTGTCATAAAATCCTTCTCTTCTTATTGGTTTGCGATTGTGCTTGTTGTACATTTAAAGCCTGGCTTAATAATTATAGCAATACAATAATTCTAGTTATTGGAGTTTGTAATCAAATGAATTAGAATTCTTGTTGAGGATTTGGGATTTTAATTCCAAGAATCTAAGATATAGATAAGGCAGAATGGAGAGGTGTGTGTATGTGTGTGTGTGTGTGAAAGAGAGAAAGAAGAGGGGTGTGAAGGGTAGAAAGAGACCGAGTGTATACATGTACATGTGTGTATGTGTGAGAGAGAGGGTGCAGTGTGTGTGGGTGTGAAAAGAGGAAAGGGTGAATAAGAGGGGGAGAGAGAGAGAGGGAGTAAAAGGAAAAATGTAGGGGTCGACGTACATCTGGCATAAAGTTAGGGACAATAAGATGGCATTAATCTATTTCATGAAATCAAATGTATATTTTGTACTGGACTTTGCCAACTCCATTGACAATAATAATAATAATAATAATAATAATAATTATAGCAACAACAACAAGAATACAATAGTAATTATTATTTATTTCCATTCTTCTCATTCTTGCTAATCAATAAATACCAAGAAATGGTTCAAACTAGACAATTTATTCAAATTCTAAGACCAAACCAAGATGTTTATCTCTCTGCTGAGCTGGTTGCAAATCCTTAAGATTGAGGTCCAATATCATACATGGTGAAAGAGTTATGCTCTTCTCCCCCCTCTCCCCTCTCTCACAATGTCTCTCTCTTTCTTAGTTTCATACTCTGTGGGTGGGTGTGTATCTCTGTTCCCCCTCTCTCTTTCACTATTTCTCTCTTTCTCTGAGTTTCACTTTCACTTTCTGTTTCCTTATCTCTCTGTTTCACTTTGTCTCTCCCTCTCTCTCCCTCTCTCTCACAATATCTATTTCTTTGTTTCACAGTGTGCATATGTGTGTGTGTGTGTCTCTCTCTCTCTCTCCCTTCCCCTCTTTGTTTCACTATTTCTCTCTCTGTTTCACTCTCTCTCACTCTTTCACTTTCTATTTCCTTGCCTCTCTTTCTCCTCCCTCTACCCCTACAATCCCTTTACATTTCCACCCCAAAAACGGGAGTCGTTGGGGGGGGGTGAGCATTGGTGGCCTCAATATTATTACAATTGCTTGAGCTGTTGGAAGACGGGGGGGGAGGCATGACAGTGGTACAGGGGGAGGGGGAGAGACAGCAGAAGCTTTAGTAACGGTGGTCATTGTAGTACCACCGGTGGAGATGGTAATGTCAGTGGTGGTGGTGGTGGTGGTATTGGAGAGGAATTCTGAAGAGTTGTCTGATAACATCAGTTAATTAACCAACAAATACCAAAGTTGGCAGGATTTTAGACTCTAGCATAGGAAGTAGTAGCCTACCGACTTCTTGTAGAGGTGGAAGTGGCGATGGTGGTGGTGGTGGTAGTAGTAGTAGTAATGGTTGTGGTGGTGGTTGTAGTAGTAGTAGTAATGGTGGTGATGGTGGTGGTGGTGGTAGTAGTAGTAGTAGTAGTAGTAGTAGTAGTTGCTGTTGTTGTTATTCTTAGTGATTTGATCAACATTGTTGTTGTTGCTGTTGTTGTTGCTATATTGTTCTTGTGACAACTGATGCTGTTGATGGTAGTTATGATGATGGTAGTGGGTGGTGGTGGTGGTGGTGGTGGTGGTGGTGGTGGCAGTGGAAGTAGTAGTGGTGGTGGTGGTGGTGGTGGTTATATTTTGTAGCAATTTCCTGCTCTTGGACTGAAAATGTGTGGCCTTCAACGTGGGACTCAATAAGAATTTCACAGCATCAAAGATGCATGGGTATGTTAGATGTACCCCTATTTCAGCAGTGCATATTCAGAAAAAATAGATTTTAGTGCATTAAAGCATGCAAAATTTAAAATAACTTCAGGGTGGCAAACTGGCAATATTCTTAGCAGCATTTCGACCATCTTTACATTCTGAGTTTGAATTCCACTGAGGTTGTCTTTGCCTTTATTCCTTTCGGGACCAATAAAACAAGGACCAGTTGAGCACTGGGGTCGATGTAATCAATTTGCCCGCTCCACCGAACTTGCTGGCCTTGTGCCAAAATTTGAAATCACTACTTAAAGCACTCTAAGACAACGAGCTGGCAGAATCGTTAGCCCACCAGGCAAAATGGCTAGCAGCATTTTTTCTGTCTTTACACACTGTGTTCAAATTATACCAAGGTAGACTTTGCCTTTCATCCTTTCTGGGTTGATAAAATAAATACCAGTTGATTACTGGGGGTGATGAGATCAACTTACCCCCTCCTGAAATTGCTGACCTTCATCATCATCGTCATTAAATGTCTGCTTTCCATGCTGGCATGAGTTGGACAGTTTGACTGAGGACTAGTGAGCCAGAAAGCTGCACCAGGCTCAGTCTGATCTGACAAAGTTTCTACAGCTGGATGTCCTTCCTAATGCCAATCACTCCAAGAATGTAGTGGGTGCTTTTATGAGCCACCGGCACAAGGGCCGGTCAGGCAGTTCTGGCAACAACCATGCTAAAAAGGTGTTTTTTATGTGCTACCTGCATGGGAGCCAGTCCAGCGGCACTGGCAATGATCACACTCAAATGGTGCTTTTTACATGCCACTGGCATGGGAGCCAATCAGCGACCCTGGCAATGACCATGCTCAGATGTTGCTTTTAACGTTCCACTGGCATGAGTGCCAATCAGGTGGTATGTATATATATATATATGTATATATATATATATATATATATATATATATATACATACATATATACAACGGGCTTCTTTCAGTTTCCGTCTACCAAATCCACTCACAAGGCTTTTGTCGGCCCGAGGCTATAGTAGAAGACACTTGCCCATGGTGCCACACAGTAGGAATGAACCCAGAACCATGTGGTTGGTAAGCAAGTTACTTACCACTTAGCCACTCCCGCGCCTATTGTATATAAAAAATAAATTAGCAGTAAAGTTGAGCATAAAGCAAGAAATCAAGATAGTCAAAATATCCCACTTGATTACGATAATAAAACATACAAGAAAAAATGAAGCAGAATTGGACATTTTAGGTGACGAACTGGCAGAAACGTTAGCACGCCAGGCGAAATGCTTAGCGGAATTTCGTCTGCCGTTATGTTCTAAGTTCAAATTCCACCGAGGTTGACTTTGCTTTTCATCCTTTCAGGATTGATTAAATAAGTACCAGTTACGCACTGGGGTCGATATAATCGACTTAATCCATTTGTCTGTTCTTGTTTGTCCTCTCTGTGTTTAGCCCCTTGTGGGTAGTAAAGAAATAGGTATTTCGTCTGCCATTACATTCTGAGTTCAAGTTGCAGCTAGACAAACGGATTAAGTCAATTATATCGACCCCAGTGCATAACTGGTACTTATTTAATCGACCCCGAAAGGATGAAAGGCAAAGTTGACCTCAGCGGAATTTGAACTCAGAACGTAGCAGCAGACGAAATACCACTAATCATTTCGCCCAGCGTGCTAATATTTCTGCCAGCTCGCCATCTTAAGAATTATATATTCTTTTCTGCTCTAGGCACAATACAGTAATTTTCAAAGACTCTACTTACCCATAACATTCAAAGCAGTGACGGTCATTGGAAATGCAATTCTGGAAAATACAAGTTGAACATAAAACATGTTATATCAAGAATCTTGCTCCATCAATTCTTTACCCTACTTCTGTATTCCATGTTTTGATATACATCTTAAGATCAAAGCTGTTTTTTGTTTAGTAGCAGATTTAATTTATCACCCTGTTTAACGCTAACCTCTTTCTCTTGGCTGCTTTGAGCAGGGATAAACATAGTATACTCTTTGAAGTGGGTGATGCTAGGAAGGACATCCAGCTGTAGTAATAATACCAAAAATGGAGCAGACAAATGGGACACGATCCACTGACCCCTCTAGCAAAGCAATAACTTTGAATAAAAACATGCTTGGACCCTGATGACCTGTGCACCTGATGCCAGCATGGAAAGCAGGTGTAAAATGATAATGCTGAGAGCTAATGGTAGTACTATTGTGTACTATTGTACTATTGTGTACTATAGTACTATTGTGTACTAAGGCAGCAAGCTGGCAGAAACGTTAGCATGCTGGGTGAAATGCTTTGTGGTATTTCGTCTGCCATTATGTTCTGAGTTCAAATTCCGCCGAGGTCGACTTTGCCTTTCATCCTTTCGGGGTCAATTAAATAAGCACCAGTTACGCACTGGTGTCGATATAATCGACTTAATCTGTTTGTCTGTCCTTGTTTGTCCTCTCTGTGTTTATCCCCCTGTGAGTAGTAAAGAAATAAGTAGTACCATTGTGTAGTATCTTTTACTTCAATCATTGGACGGTGGCCATGCTGGAGCACTGCCTTGAAGGATTTAGTAATGGTTTTTTATTGGTTTTTGACACTAAGTTCTCAGTTGTGTGATTAAATGAGATACCTACATTGAATTTGCATAAAAGTGGTTGAATATACCTCAGAAATGTACCTTTAATATCACTCTCAGGTGAGTGACAAGGTGAAACCTTTAAATTACATCCAGCCGGCTTCAACAAAGTTTCCCTCTACTTAAATTCACTCAAAAGGCTTGGGTCAACATGAAAGTATGATAAAACACAATTTTCCAAGATGCTCTGCAGCAAACTTCAACCCCAAGACCTCATGTCCGTGAAGCAAACATCTTGACCATTTAGTCATAGTACACCCACATTCAGTGGCACAGTGCCATATTCTATCTACCAGGTGAAAAGTCCTGTTGTTGTTATCATCTCTGCCTACTACACTACTTGTAGTTTGGAGTACCCAGGTCATTTAGTGACCCTTTGACCCTGCAGAAATTTCTTTAGCATAATATAATTTGTGTAGAGGCACGTGGCTTAGTGGTTAGGGTGTCAGCATCATGATCGTAAGATTGTGATTTCGATTCCTGGACCGGGCGACGCATTATGTTCTTGAGCAAAACACTTCATTTCACTGACCTTGTGCAGCAATTTCCAGTCCACTCAGCTGGCAAAAATGAGCAACGCTGCGATGGACAGGCATCCCGTCCAGCTGTGGAATGCATACACCATAGAAACCAGGAAACCGGGCCTATGAGCCTGGCTAGGCTTTAAAAGGGCACATTTATTTATTTTTTTATATATAATTTGTACCTACACACATACACACACAGATGTATTGGGGCAGCTGGAGTTTACTGAACTGGATATAGTAAATATTTACAGGAGACCAATGGTGGAATAAAAAGCAATGTTGAAGGTGACTGAAAGAATTTGAACTCAGTTGTTAATTAACAAAACTAATTACTGCTCAGCACACTTACCATCTGTGCCTCCCTTACAGACCTGATAAGCTCCTAATGAATTACATTACAATAATAGTAATAACAAGAGCACTCAGAGAGCACAAACCTCTGCCAAGGCAACACCAACATCTTCTCAATGATTAACCAGAGATGACATTTAAAATGAGAATATCTGAAATAAACTTGACTGCTCTCACAAGTGAGAATACTAAAAAATTAACCTGACTGCTCCCAAAAATTAAGTAAAAAAGCAGGAAAAATAATCCAGAATTCTTGTCCAGCACCAGATCGATCCCAAAATCTAATCAGTTTGTGCCAGTCATGAGACCAAACATCCCTGAAAGTTTCATCTGAACCCATCCAGCAGTTCTTGAGATATCTTGTCCACAGACAAATAAACAAACATGACTGAAAACAATACCTCTGTCTTTGCTAAGATGGAGTTAATAATGGGTTCAAATATAAGCACAAGGCTAGTAATTTTAGGGAGCTGAGGCTTGTTGCATGTTTATATATTTTATGATTTAAGTTTGCCTATTTCCAAAATATCTGAGAATTGAAATTTTAAACAAAGTTTCATATTATACATTAGAGAGGATTAATAAAGTTAGTTGATTAATTATCATTAATTATGATCATGGAACAATTCTGTAAATGTTACCCCAGTACATGACAAGCGAGTCATCATCATCATCATCGGTTAACGTCTGCTTTCCATGCTAGCATGGGTTGGACGATTTTGACTGAGGGCTGGCAAACCAGATGGCTGCACCAGTCTCCAATCTTGATTTGGCAGAGTTTCTACAGCTGGATGCCCCTCCTAACGCCAACCACTCAGAGAGTGTATACTAATATAACAGTATACTAATATAATAACACTGTGCCAACCAGACCACTGAATGTTGTTATACATCACTGGTTACAATGCACTTCTAATTCTTTCTTGATTAAACCATTTTTTTCCACCTTAGCTCAAACTATCTAATTAAATCATCTTCCCATCACCACGGAGGCTTTCCCAGTGGCTTTTCTGATCTCTTCAAAACCACCTTACCGTCTAAGAACCTTGCAACATGTCTGGCCCAGGGAACTTGTGCTTTCAGTATTCTGTGATTACAGAATATAAAAACTGTAATGGTGGGGGTGGGGGGTAAAACATATAGGATAATAGAAAAATCTGTTATATAACACTGGAAATTACTTACCACAACTGATTTAAGGGAATGGACCACAACCCAGTTAATCTCATCAAACAGTTTATCTGAGACCTGGAGAGAAAGACCAAAAAAAAAATTTCAATTCAAAGAATATTTTCAAAAACATGTAAAGGTAAATATCCCCTTCAGTCATGAATGACCATGGGATTGCACCTAGAAAGTTCCCCTCTGAGACAGAAGGCCAGGCAAGGCTGTTTTTATAGAAGACCAGCAGTTGCCAACGCATACCAGTCTGCTTTCTCCAAGCCACTGATGTTATTTAGGAAAAAGCAGCGGCCAATACGGCTTGGCACCAGTGACGTCACAACTCATTTCTACAGCTGAGTGAAGTGGAGGTGCATGAAATAAAGAGCCTTGCTCAAGAACACAACACACAGCCTGGTCCGGGAATTGAACTCACTACCTCATGATTGTGAGATTAATGCTCTAACCACTGAGCCATGCACCTTTACAGGAAAATGTAAATACAGATTATGTTTGCTTTTTATTTCACATTGTCTGAGACTGCCTTCGGTTATGACTGACCATGGGATTGCACCTAGAAAGTTACCCTCCCAGGCACAAGTCCAGGCAAGGATGTTTATGGAAGACCAACAGTCACCTATGTATACCAGCCTCTCTTCTCCAAGCCATCAATGTTATCCAAGGGAAAGGCAAAGGGGCCGATACAGCTTGGCACCAGTGGAGTCAAATCTCATTTCTACAGATAAGTGAATTAGAGCAACGTGAAATGAAGTGTGTTGCTCAAGAACACAACACGCAGTCCAGTCTGAAATTTGAACTCACAACCTCACAATCATAAGCTTGACACTCTAACCACTGAGCCATGTGCCTTCATGATTGCAAATTTTGGCACAAGGCCACAATTATTTTTCAGAAGGGGTTAACTATGCCATCATCATCATCATCGTTTAATGTCCATGTTCCATGCTATCATGGGTGGGACGGTACCACAAGGGCCGGCCAGGCCGAAGCCTGCACCGGACTTCTGTGTCAGTTTTGGCAGGATTTCTACAGCTGGATTTAATCAATACTAAACACATCATCAGTACTTATTTTATTGATCTCCTTGAACTTTCAATAAAAAGGGACATAAGCAAATGCAGTAAGGCCCTTTATTTTTTTTGTATGGCACTTTATTGCTTCTACCTACTACGTATGTTTCATCTGCTCCCTTCTAAGCTAGACTGAATTAAAAATGACTTATTGAATAATAAGTGGAGACACATGGCCTAGTGGTTAGAGCAGCGGACTCGCGGTCGAAGAATCATGGGTTCAAATCTCAGATCGGGTGATGTGTGTGTTTATGAGTGAAACACCTAAGCTCCACGCGGCTCCGGCAGAAGGTAATAGCAAACTTCAGCTGACTCTTTCGCCACAACTTTCTCTCACTCTTTCCTCCTGCATCTAGCAGCTCACCTGCGACAGACCAGCGTCCCGTCCAGGTGGGGAACCTATACGCCAAGGAAACCAGGAAACCGGCCCTTATGAGCCAGGCGTGGCTCGAGAAGGAACAAACAAACAATTATTGAACAATAAAAGAAACAAACGCTGCTTTGACCAAACCTCTTTGCCACGAGTACTTTCCAGGTAAAGTCGTAGATTCTGTACAGTCCATTTGCCACCATGTACAGCATTGTAGTCTTCCTAAAAGAAAAATGGAAACAGTTTAAACTGATTCTAATGGCAGAAACACATATTTTGTACCACACACACACACACACACACACTTATAATCATCATCATCATCATCATCATCGTTTAGCATCCGTTTTCCATGCTAGCATGGGTTGGACAGTTCTACTGGGGTCTGTGAAGCCAGAAGGCTTCATCAGGCCCAGTCAAATCTGGCAGTGTTT